>NW_026732051.1:0-102500 GCF_028476545.2 Physella acuta
TGCCATTGTATTGAATGTTTACTCGATAATCAATGACGTCATATCAATGTGTGCACTATCCGGCTTGAGATTATTTTCTACTCTGTGCGCTAAATGTGTCGACGTCATACTTCGTTTTTCGAATTACTATGCATGTTTTTAAATTGCTTGTGTTTTCTCTAGAGCGTGCTTGTCAGACAGACAGATAGATAGATAGATAGATAGATAGATAGATAGATAGATAGATAGATACATAGATAGATAGATAGATAGATAGATAGATAGATAGATAGATAGATAGATAGATAGATAGATAGATAGATAGATAGATAGATAGATAGATAGATAGATAGATAGATAGATAGATAGATAGATAGATAGATAGATAGATAGATAGATAGATAGATAGATAGATAGATAGATAGATAGATAGATAGATAGATAGATAGATAGATAGATAGATAGATAGATAGATAGATAGATAGATAGATAGATAGATAGATAGATAGATAGATAGATAGATAGATAGATAGATAGATAGATAGATAGATAGATAGATAGATAGATAGATAGATAGATAGATAGATAGATAGATAGATAGATAGATAGATAGATAGATAGATAGATAGATAGATAGATAGATAGATAGATAGATAGATAGATAGATAGATAGATAGATAGATAGATAGATAGATAGATAGATAGATAGATAGATAGATAGATAGATAGATAGATAGATAGATAGATAGATAGATAGATAGATAGATAGATAGATAGATAGATAGATAGATAGATAGATAGATAGATAGATAGATAGATAGATAGATAGATAGATAGATAGATAGATAGATAGATAGATAGATAGATAGATAGATAGATAGATAGATAGATAGATAGATAGATAGATAGATAGATAGATAGATAGATAGATAGATAGATAGATAGATAGATAGATAGATAGATAGATAGATAGACAGACAGCGAAACTATTAGTATTAATATATATATATATATATATATATATATATATATATATATATATATATATATATATATATATATATATATATATATATATATATATATATATATATAAATACATATATATATATATATATATATATATATATATATATATATAATATATTTGTATATATATATATATGTGTGTGTGTATTTGTATGTGTTTGCGTGCGTTAGTGTGTGTATGTGCGTTCGTGTGTTTGTGTAACGGTGTGGACGGACAAACAGCTTATTGTATAGAAAAACACGAACATTGTAAATAGGACGTCAGTTCAAAAGAGTGGGGGGAAAGGACGGGACACTACCAGAGTTTCTTCCAGGCATCTCTTCGGGGGGGGCAAAGCCCCCCCCCCCCCCCGAAAATTTTTTACCGCCCCCCCCCCCCAACGAAATGAAATTTATATAATTTATATAGAAAATATATACTTTTAACAGTGACCGCCCCCCCCCCGAAGAAAGTCTACCGCCCCCCCCCCCCCCCCCGAAAATTTTTTACCGCCCCCCCCCCCCCAACGAAATGAAATTTATATAATTTATATAGAAAATATATACTTTTAACAGTGACCGCCCCCCCCCCCCCCGAAGAAAGTCTACCACCCCCCCCCCCCCCCCGAAAATTTCAAATGCCCCCCCCCCCCCCCCGGAGAAAAAAGTCTGGAAGAAACACTGGACACTACAGATGAAGGGAAACAATGGGTGAGAAGAGAGGAAAAGTATTGTGGAGGAATGAAAAGAACCTAACACAATGACTCAATTATTGCGATATAATTAAAATCTTTAAAGTATGTTTTTAATCTCTGTTAAAAAAAAACTGATAAACATGACATTTTTTTTTTCCCAAAAGTCTATGTAGGCGAACAACTAATCTACATATTGACCCAAAGTTCCAACGGGAAATGACGTTGTTTTCTGCTGGCCTGCTTGTAATTCGTGAGGCCACCCATGGCCTGATCACCCCTGGCCCGCCCCCACGTGCGAGCAATCAATGGCCCAGACGATTGGTTTTTAATTAGAGGCCAGCCGCCACACCTATGCTGGAATAATGATTAGGTTCTGACTCCAGCTAGCAATATGGAAACCAAGTTCTGATAATTAACTTTACTGGACAAGTAGTTGGTGGTTTTGTTGACGTTCTGTTTCGTACAGTCAAATGGTACGAAATTGAAAGAAATTAACTGGTATTTATTGATAACCAATCACATAGAATGAAAACAAGAGTTTATTTTAAACATTAATAGAAAAATTGATTTTAAAATTACACATAGAAAATGTTGATTTTAGTTAACACTTTGATAAAATTTGTTTTTTTTTTTTTTATTTTACACATTTAAAACACATTCAAAACTTGATATTACTTGACATTAAAGCAAAGTATTTTGTTTTCATAAAACTCTGAAAGAGAATTTTGAGTCTATTTAAAAATTGATTAAGTTAGTTTTAGAGAACAGGGGATAGAAATTTTGTTTTCACAAAGTACATTAATAGTAAACTTGATTTTATTTAAGGAATTTATAGAAAACTTGTTTTGTGATCAATAGTTAAAAGCAGTGGCGGAACTAGAAAAAACGGGCCACCCCGCAAAAAAAAATTCTGGGCCCCCTATATATATATATATATATATATATATATATATATATATATATATATATATATATATATATATATATAATATATATATATATAATATATATATATAATATATATAAAATATATATATATATATATAATATATATATATACTACGAGAAAAATGGCCCGTTGAGGAAGGATACACCGGGCGCTAGGTTGATAGTGCTGTCTCTTTTCTCTAAACTAAAACCAACCCACCCCCCCCACACACACCACCCCCACCCCCACCCCTCCCACCCCACCCCCCACAAACCGCCCCCCACCCCACCCCCCCAAATAACATGTCTACCGTCCCATTCAACGAAATATAATTATATACTTTTTCCAGTGTCCGCCTCTCCCAGAAAATTCTACCCCCGCCCCCGAAAATTTCAAGTACCCCCACCCCTCTCCGGGGAGGAAAAAGTCTGAAAGAAACACTGGTGTCGCGCTTAGCCACTACCCGAAGAATTGCATTAAAGAAATTGCAAGAAAACCACTTTTTAGATTAGACACATTAATTAGGCGGTAATTTTATTATAGAGTATCGATGAAGAAATTTCTTTTGAGTTAGGGAGGGGGGGGGGGCTCAGACGTTCTTACGCGGGGGTGGGGCTTCGCCCCTACCCGAAGAATTGTATGAAAGAAACTCTTCACGCAAACCACTTAGATAAGACAAAATTTCCTTTTTATTCAATGTTTACTCTCCGGTTTGAGATTATTTTCTACTCTGTGCTAAATGTGTCGACGTCATACTTCGTTTTTCGAAATACTATGCATGTTTTTAATTTCCTTGTGTTTTCTCTAGAGCGTTCTTGTCAGACAGAGCGTTCTTGTCAGATAGACAGACAGCGAAACTATTAGTATTAATATATATATATATATATATATATATATATATATATATATATATATATATATATATATATATAAACATTGGATACTCGTTTCTGGCCTAATCAGGTTTTGAGTCAAATGTTTTTTTTCTCAATTTAAACAAAATACAACATGTCGTGTGTGTGAGTGCATTAGTGTGTTTTGAGTTATTTATTTTTTAAAGTTAGACTCTAGAACTAGTTTTTTTTTCTAGAACTATTCATTATGTTTGTTGTAATACTGGCTGCCCTTAAGTATTTAGTCGGTCAAAGGAATATAAAACGTGAAGGCTTTGTATTTGTAATGGTTTCTCGTGTTATGTTTATTTTTTCTTTCATTTGTATTTATATTATTTGTTTTAAATATATTTCCTTCTTATGCTATCTCATTCTTTAGTATGTATGTTTTTAAAAATAATAATGAAGAGAAGTAATTGCTTTTTAATTTGTTTAGTACAAATATATTAAAAGGAGCTAATGAGCATCCCTATTTAACTATTTAGAAAAGGGAAATAAGTCATGGAAGTGTTTTGAACGTTTGCCTACCTTACACAATATCTCAGGCATATATTTTTTTTTACGCAACAGCATGTGTTAGCTACTGTATAACATCACTACTGTAGTAGATATGTTTGTTATTTACACAAGCTTTTACCGTGAAGTCAAAAATGCAAGAAAGTTTTTTTTTTAAACTATAAAAAATGTATTATGGTCGGCAATGGGCCCCTAAATGGCGTGGGCCCCCCCCCCCGCATTGCGGGGTCTGGCGGCACTGTAGTTCCGCCCCTGGTTAAAAGATTTTACTTCAGGAGTAATTACTTTTAAGAGTAATGTTTTTTTAAGAACCCATGACGGGAAACGCTTCCTTGATTAAGCGTAGTGTTAGGAATATGATTAGACTTAATTATTTGGTAGAAATGTATAGAATCGAGATTATACTTAATCCATTCTTTAAAATAGTGGTTTCACTGAAAACACGAAGACGAAACTTGACTTAACGTAACCCGCTGTTTCCTAGAACTGAGACCGATTGGTCTGTCTCAGACAAAGTACTCCCATGTGTCTTTACGACTGTCTCACATAGAACTCTCCAGTGTCTGTAAGACTGTCTCACATAGAACTCTCCAGTGTCTGTAAGACTGTCTCACATAGAACTCTCCAGTGTCTGTAAGACTGTCTCACATAGAACTCTCCAGTGTCTGTAAGACTGTCTCACACAGAACTCTCCAGTGTCTGTAAGACTGTCTCACATAGAACTCTCCAGTGTCTGTAAGACTGTCTCACATAGAACTCTCCAGTGTCTGTAAGACTGTCTCACATAGAACTCTCCAGTGTCTGTAAGACTGTCTCACACAGAACTCTCCTGTGTCTGTAAGACTGTCTCACATAGAACTCTCCAGTGTCTGTAAGACTGTCTCACATAGAACTCTCCAGTGTCTGTAAGACTGTCTCACATAGAACTCTCCAGTGTCTGTAAGACTGTCTCACACAGAACTCTCCTGTGTCTGTAAGACTGTCTCACACAGAACTCTCCTGTGTCTGTAAGACTGTCTCACACAGAACTCTCATGTGTCTTTAAGACTGTCTCACACAGAACTCGCATGTGTCTGTAAGACTGTCTCACACAGAACTCTCCAGTGTCTGTAAGACTGTCTCACACAGAACTCTCCTGTGTCTGTAAGACTGTCTCACACAGAACTCTCATGTGTCTTTAAGACTGTCTCACACAGAACTCTCATGTGTCTTTAAGACTGTCTCACATAGAACTCTCCAGTGTCTGTAAGACTGTCTCACACAGAACTCTCCTGTGTCTGTAAGACTGTCTCACACAGAACTCTCATGTGTCTTTAAGACTGTCTCACACAGAACTCGCATGTGTCTTGAAGACTGTCTCACATAGAACTCTCCAGTGTCTGTAAGACTGTCTCACACAGAACTCTCCTGTGTCTGTAAGACTGTCTCACACAGAACTCTCATGTGTCTTTAAGACTGTCTCACACAGAACTCTCATGTGTCTTTAAGACTGTCTCACACAGAACTCGCATATGTCTTGAAGACTGTCTCACACAGAACTCTCCTGTGTCTTGAAGACTGTCTCACATAGAACTCTCCAGTGTCTGTAAGACTGTCTCACATAGAACTCTCCAGTGTCTGTAAGACTGTCTCACACAGAACTCGCATGTGTCTGTAAGACTGTCTCACACAGAACTCTCCTGTGTCTGTAAGACTGTCTCACACAGAACTCTCCTGTGTCTTGAAGACTGTCTCACATAGAACTCTCCAGTGTCTGTAAGACTGTCTCACATAGAACTCTCCAGTGTCTGTAAGACTGTCTCACACAGAACTCTCCTGTGTCTTGAAGACTCCCTCACACAGAACTCTCATGTGTCTTGAAGACAGTCTCAGAGTTTTCTTCATCCTTTGTAAATCCCCACGTCACTATCCTATCCGAGCCTGTCGACTTGATGGATGGACGATTTCAAATTGACCACAACAGCTTTGATGATTTGTTGCACAGCTCGGCGCAGTGTCGGCTGCTGGTTCTTGCACCCCATCACGTGACACGGCTAAATATCCGGGGATTTACGACCCTATATTGAGAACTTCTGGACGGCGTTCTATGGGCACTAGAGCTCCATTGTAAACTTTTGGCGTTTTCTCCCTTAGCTGAGCTGCTGAATCCATATATATATATATATATATATATATATATATATATATATATATATATATATATATATATATATATATATGTTACCTTTTAATGAAATAAAGTACGGGTGTACACAGCTTTATCTGCAACTAAGATGGTAATTTACAAAAAACTTCTATTTACATTACCTTATTGATGTTTTGAGAGAGAGAGAGAGCTTCAACGCATAACACGTTCAGTAAGTGAAGTTCACGTGTAAAATGTACATCTAGTTGCGAGGTTAAATGTATTACAAGTACAGTAAGTAAAGTTCACTACCAACATATACAGCTAGTTGTGAAGTTAAATGTATAACACGTACAGTAAGTAAAGTTCACTACTAACATATACAGCTAGTTGTGAAGTTAAATTATAACACGTACAGTAAGTAAAGTTCACTACTAACATATACAGCTAGTTGTGAAGTTAAATGTATAACACGTACATTAAGTAAAGTTCACTACTAACATATACAGCTAGTTGTGAAGTTAAATTATAACACGTACAGTACGGAAAGTTCACTACTAACATATACAGCTAGTTGCGAGGTTAAATGTATTACACGTACAGTAAGAAAAGTTCACTAGAACAAAGTATCGTTAGGTGCTAGATATCAGTTAGCGGTGTTCGTGAATGGTAATAAAATGTGGTAATTATGTAAATTAGGGAGGGGTAATAAAATGTGGTAATTATGTAAATTCTCTGATGACGCAGCGAATGTTTATGTTCTGTCTTTTTTTGTGGGTCCAGTGGGTAGAAACATCTGGACTGTAATTTTGTCTTTTGGCTCGGAGTTGTCGATCCTTAGAGGGTGGTTAAAACTTATAAGATGGATCTAGAGGAAGGAGTACGCTAAGTTATGAGTTATAACAGGCTGTGTTCAACGTAATGGGTAGAGACAAAGGTCAGTTGACCACAATGGGGTGGGGGTGGGAACACAGGTTACAGAATGAGGCATGTACCGACCGAAAAATGAGAGCATCACAGGTCATAGAAATGAGAGGAACACTGAGTACGTTGTGAACGAAAAATGGGCCACAATAAAGGGGAAATACTGACCTCTAAATTAGCGCAAAACACACAGTCCTATAAGAGCAAATGCAGACAAAAAACTAAGTTGGTACAACAACAAAATAAACTTGGCCACTTTCGTTATTATAGAACAAACATACATATGTTCTTTTAGAAACACTTTCCTACCTGCATAGGGAGTAAAATCTTGTTTGTAGGACGTTGGTTAAAGGCTATTTATACAACATTAACCTTTTAGAATAAAGAAAATAAAAACAGAATTATAAATCATGCTTGTACATCACCAACTAACCAAACGTTAACTAAACATTAACTACAATGTGACCGAAATTGTAGAGCAATAGGCTGCTAGCCCGAAAGTCTCTAGTTCGAATCCGGGTCCAAGTCAGTAGAACTTCTCTTGAGTCCACCCAGCTCTAAAGGGTACCTAAATCATGTTAGGGAAAGTAAAGGTGGCTGGGCAAAGTGCTGAACATACCCTCCCTTCATATGCCGAGGTCAAGAAACATGAAATCTACTTTCTGCTCCATGAACGCTAGGTCTAAAGAAGAATCTTTACTTTAAGAAAACATTAACCACTTAGTAACGACCTCATTGACCTTTAAATTAGTAACAATTGCCACAACACATTGACCATAAGACGTTAAAACACCACCCAGCAACATCATCAATGACCTCTAAACAAATCCAAGAACAACTACAACAATAAACGTCGAGTCAAAATGTCTATAAAGCTAATAAAAATTTATGAAGATGTACCCATTAACGTACATTAAATAATAGATGCACTTAAACTCCACATAACGCTCATAAAACGCCGAATCTTTCTGAATTGCATTGAATCATCTGTAAAAGTGAAGTATCTTTTGAAGCGGACAGCCATCTATTTTAAAAATGCAGGCATTTAAGTGCTTTCCTATTTTTAAGCCATTTAATTCGAGATTCCGAAACTAAAACCTTTGTAGGAACGTGGGCAATTTTTACAAAGCACTAAACACAGTTCACAGTTTAATACATGGATGGGTGGTATTGAAAGTGGTTTAAATAAAAGTGGGGTTTCTTAGTGGCTTGTGGCTGGTGTATGTGCGACCGTGCATAGATAATAGATCACGTGATTTGCGATCAATGCGCGATGTCGACTGTGGGATTATGAGGTGTGATATGTGGTTGGTTTTTGGGTGAGGATGTGACTTATTAGATGGGTGGGGTGGTGTCAGGAGGTGGGGTTGGTGTGAGGAGTTGAGGGTTTGGTGTGAAGTGGAATTCTTTTTAAAAGGGAGTGCTTGCAAGCTGGTGCCATTTGAGAATTTGCCAATTGAGATTGCTCCATTTGAGATTGCTCCATTTGAGAATTTTCCATTTGAGAATTTTCCATTTGAGATTGCTCTGTTTGAGATTGTTCCGTTTGAGATGCTTTCGATATACAAAATCGAAATTCTAGTAGACTTTAGCCATGTTTGCGCCAGAGTTAAAGCAGATTGAGTTTCTTAAAGCCAACGCAGATTTCATTCGTTTTAAATCCAGAAAAGATTGCTTCAACTTGGCGATCCTTAAGGCAGACGAAGTAGAGTTCACCTGTTTTTGTTAATTCGGCATATAGATTTATAGTATGATCAGCAATATTTCCAGCCGCTTTTACTTTCTCAAAATTGAATAAACTACCCATTAGAGCTAAAATAACTGAATGATGTCTTACGGACTCGAGCTAGGGATCAAAACTCGAAACTTTCCGTTAGCAACCGAACTCTTTTCCAACCGACCACGACGCCATTTGTTAATGAAAATTAGGTCTCCGTAAAACCGGAGCTAAAGCTGACTTTGATTTTATTGCTCTCTGCAAGAAAAAAATCAAGAGGGCTGTCGTGGATTGCAACGTCAATCTTTAGCTCAGTGAGCTCAAATGAATGCATAAAATTCTGTTTGCCAATCAAAAACAAAAAACTGAGGTAAGTGTCAACTCAGCTCTGATTAAGTTCTGAAAGCTAAAGTCTGAGCTTAAAATAAACTCTCTTGAGCTTAGATAAAAGCCTCGGAACGTAAGTATAAAAATAAAGGATGTATTCGGGAAGCATCAACAAAAATGTTACTTACTTTTAAATCAACAAAGTTTATCCATAATGGATAAACTTGCTAAACTTTTAGAATTTTAGATATTTTTACTAAAAACTAACAGGGAAAGAAAGGTTTGAAAAAACACTTAAAAGCCGATAAGATTGTAATTCTGTTTCTAGAGTGATGCTTCACCAGTTTTTAATACAATAAACTCATGAATGTACTAAAAGCTACAGAACACGATTTCCGTATACTCAGTCTTCCCCATCGCGAGTCTAACCCAATGATATCCCATAATTCTATTACTGGCCAGCTCGAAGATTGAACATTGAACACCAGAGGCCGCTAGAAAAATATTTTTTAAATCAGACTTTGGCCGGGTTTGTTTGCTCTACTCGGGGGGTCGGGCAGTGCCTAAAAGCATTCACAATTTTGGCGGTGACTTAGTCATTCGGATTGTCAACGGAAAGTTTGACTCCAAAGATTTCCGGTAGGGTGTATAGTACCTTTTTTTTAGTATAGTTGTGATAGACAGTATAATTGTTAATACTGAATAAGGGATTCAGACTATAAATATTGACTTAAGTTTTAATGTAAGGCTTTATTAAAATGTGTGTGAAAAGGTTTCTCAGAAAAGTAGGCAATCGGAAAACTGCGCCTTCTGAAAAATGCGCAACTTTCAACTAATCATACTAATACACATGAATTTTTTCATATTTCGTTGAAATACGTTTTATCAAGCAACGATATACATGTGTCCATTCTTTGTGAATGTCTATAAATGCTCTATTTAAGAAAACAAAATGTCTTTGCGCACTTTTTGTGCGCAGTTTTCTGTTGCGCAGTTTTCCGTTGCGCAGTTTTCCGTTGCGTATCTTTCCGGTCTCCTACAAACAGATTTATCAACAAAGCATCAATTCAGGTTTTAACGTTAGTCCTAAGAACGATATAAGCTACACGAAATACTTAACAACCGTTTGAATAAAGCATTACTGTGTGTTTAGGTTGAAATTGATATTAGTTATGCCTCTTCCACCCATGGCTGATGTTACCTTTTTCATTTAAATTATCGCTTGTGTAATTTTTTTGTTATCTATATTTGATTTTACCTATCTCTGACTTAACTATCTGATGTTTCCTATTTCTAATGCTACTGTCTGCTATTATTATCTGATGTAACTTTTTCATGTTACTGTATCTGTTGTAAGAAGGCCTATCTGATGTTGCCTATTTCTTATGTTACCTGTACCTGATTTAACTATCGTATATTAGCTATCTACACAGACATCCATTACAGACCACCTATTCTACAGTAACAACATTTAGTTATCTACCTAATCCTAGTCATAACATCAGCTAACTTTAACTAATCCTGATTATAACATAAGGTAACCATAACTAAACCTAGGTATAACATCAGATAACCTTAATTACAGACCAAATATCAGAGTGCCACCCTCTCTATACCAACACCACAACCCATCCCACCCTCATTAACCATCAACATAAAGGATCCTCAGCCTGCCCGCCACGGAGGAACAATAAAACGGCCCCACCCCCACGCACTAAAAGTCAGCGTTGACTGCCTCTCTGTTTATAACCCCACTCCATCAACACCTGTCTGGGATTGTCCCTGGGTAATCCTCTGCCCCGGGCATATGGAGGCCATCACTTTTCATGGAATCAAAAACCGTCTGTGAAATGTGGAGAAAAATTAATTAGCGCAAAAAATTTTGATTGAGTTTTATTTAATGTCTGTGCCGTATCCAGAGTACCCCCAAAGAATCCGAATTATCATAGTCGTATAAAGTATAGGCGTGGTCGGTTCGGTAAAGCTCATGGTTACTAAACCGAAAAGTCTGGAGTTCGAATCGCCGGACAGACGAGGTTCAATAGCTGAGGACAGCAACTTATCTAAGTGAGAAAACTCCAAAATCAAACAACCGCTGCCTTGTAGATTGTTGTTGGTTCGATAAAGGTTCTATAAACAGCACAATTAAGAACAAAGAAGAAGAAGATATCCTGTTTTATGTGTGAAAAGGAAGAACATCAGCCCTCAAAATCAAACATTAATACTTTACAATGGTATTTAAAATGGTTTAAAGCCATTCATCCATTTGAAAATGCTTGTTTTATAAGAAAATTTCAATTAATATAATCCAGCGATTTAGACTTGAAATAGATAAAATGGTGGCAGGTTACGGGCTGGGGGTTGCAATAAGCTTTGACAGGAGCAATCTAGGTAAAGTAATTCCGGTGTCACATATGGCTTTGTCTTAGACAAGGGTTGCTGTGGGGGTGGGGGGCTGAAAGCATTGTTTGAAACCTTTTAGGAAGAGACTGCTACTGGTAACACGGGAGAGACGTATGCTTGATTCTTAACTTTGTTACAGACTGTCTGGCTAATGAGCGTGGCTTGAGACGGTAGTGACAGCAGTATACAAGATGAAGAACGCGAGAGAGGAGGGGTGGGAGGAAGACGACAAATACAAAATTTACCGACAAAACACCTGAAGTGAAAACTGATTACAGTTAAATACCTTGTTTTAAGCATATATGGTTGGGGTGTTCACAGCCCGGGTGGCACCCCCCCCCCCCATAGTGACGCCATAATGTACAAGCTTAATACATAATGTATAGTCATAAGAACCAGTGTACACAAACGGCAGTTTGAAGTATCTGAGATCAACAACCTTTCGAACTTGACCTTGAACTCTAGCACCAATCAAACAACAAAGATTTCGCGAGACACAAAACATGAAACCTACAGGCCTAATTAATTGACCGTGATAGCCAATCAGCTGAGGTGGATATCAAATTAAGCGTGGTCAGTAGTTCCACTAATTAAGTGAGGTCAGTACCTGAGGTCATCATACATCGCCTAGATAATGGGCAGGTTGAATGACTTGGGAATGTAACCAGTAATGTAAAGAAGAAATAAGAAATAGAAACATTAGATGCAATTTGACCGAGCTGTGATCAAGATAACTAAAATCGAATAGTGTTTAAAAATTGTTCTATTGTTTACTATGTATAAAGCTTAATAAAGCATTATATCATATTAAGACATAGTTAGTTTGTTCACTCTGGACATGGTTACATAGAGCCTCCCAGACTAAAATAGTTGCTCCAACTGCCCTTAGTGGTAGCCCATTTATTTTGTACTAGTTTCGCTATCTAATTGTCCCCAGTTGTAACCCATCTTTCTTGTGCTAGCTTTTGCGATAGTTCGCAATGGTAACCCATCTTTCTTGTTCTAGTTTCTCCAACTGTCCCCAATGATAACCCATCGTTCTTGTGCTAGTTTCTCCAACTGTTCCCAGTGGTAACCCATCTTTCTTGTTCTAGTTTCTCCAACTGTCCCCAATGATAACCCATCGTTCTTGTGCTAGTTTCTCCAACTGTTCCCAGTGGTAACCCATCGTTCTTGTGCTAGTTTCTCCAACTGTCCCCAGTGGTAACCCATCTTTCTTGTGCTAGTTTCTCCAACTGTCCCCAGTGGTAACCCATCGTTCTTGTGCTAGTTTCTCCAACTGTCCCCAGTGGTAACCCATCTTGTGCTAGTTTCTCCAACTGTCCCCAGTGGTAACCCATCTTGTGCTAGTTTCTTCAACTGTCCCCAGTGGTAACCCATCTTGTGCTAGTTTCTCCAACTGTCCCCAGTGGTAACCCATCTTTCTTGTGCTAGTTTCTCCAACTGTCCCCAGTGGTAACCCATCTTTCTTGTGCTAGTTTCTCCAACTGTCCCCAGTGGTAACCCATCTTTCTTGTGCTAGTTTCTCCAACTGTCCCCAGTGGTAACCCATCTTTCTTGTGCTAGTTTCTCCAACTGTCCCCAGTGGTAACCCATCTTGTGCTAGTTTCTCCAACTGTCCCCAGTGGTAACCCATCGTTCTTGTGCTAGTTTCTCCAACTGTCCCCAGTGGTAACCCATCTTTCTTGTGCTAGTTTCTCCAACTGTCCCCAGTGGTAACCCATCTTTCTTGTGCTAGTTTCTCCAACTGTCCCCTGTGGTAACCCATCTTTCTTGTGCTAGTTTCTCCAACTATCCCCTGTGGTAACCCATCTTTCTTGTGCTAGTTTCTCCAACTGTCCCCAGTGGTAACCCATCTTTCTTGTTGTAGTTTCAGTTTCTCCAACTGTCCCCAGTGGTAACCCATCTTTCTTGTTGTAGTTTCAGTTTCTCCAACTGTCCCCAGTGGTAACCCATCTTTTCTTTTTTGTGCTAGTTTCTCCAACTGTCCCCAGTGGTAACCTATCTTTCTTGCAGTATCCACCAAGCAATGTTTTTCTTGCACTTCCGCTATTGCTTTTGCCCTTCGGATACCAGACGAGGGTCCAACTTGTTATGCTGGCCATAAACTTCCTGTGTGGCCGATCGATATGTAAATATGTTTGTATCATTTTACCATATTTTTATCACAATCTTACATAGACATCGGCTATGAACGACCAATATTTCATGAGAAAAAAAAGTTCTATTATTAAACTTAGTTGGATCTCAATTAAAGTGTAATTTTTTTTTAATCTTTCAGCTTCAACAATGGAAAACCAAAGTTCCAGAATTGTATAGAGCCCAAAGCTGAAATCAATGTTAAGAAGATAGACAGGGTATTACTCTAAAAAGTAAATTACTTTGAGTCTCAGTAATTAATTATGATGGGAGAAAAAGAGAAAGAAAAAGTACTTTCTGTAACCTATAAACTGTAAATTCTTTTATAATAAATTACATCAGCCATGTTATTAGAACTAAGTTAAAATTATTTGTACTGTTATCACTTTTTGTTATTCATCACACGGTGATCAAATGTAATTAAATTTTAAAATCTGTCCCTCAAACTTTTAAGTTGTTGTTTTTTTTTTTAAATTGAACGAGGCGATTTTTTTTTCTCAAATTAAGAAATGATTTCGTCTTTTTAGTAGAGTAGTTTTTTTAATAGCATGACGTCATGGTTATTTTAAGCGAAACAAAAGGGAAGCAACTATTTCGTTAATGGGCTCACCTCATTAACTCCCCATTCCTGCCCATTCCTGCCTGTAACTCATTCAATAAGTGAATACATCTAGGGGGAAGGTGGGGCCAAGATACACATAAATAATGCAATGTGCTTCTATTTTAGGAGATAATTTGTACTTAATTACACTGTTCGTTTCAGTGGGGGTGGGGTAGAATAGCTATAAAGTTAAGGTGGGAGGAAGTTAACAGCTATATGTGGCTATATATACGATAAGTATTCATGCTTTATATAAGGATAAGTATCCATTCTTTAGCTTTAGAAAAGGATAAGTATCCATGCTTTAGATTAGAGTTAATATCGAGGGCTCTTCTTAACTTAGTGTCCAGGTTCTGTGCTTAGAGTTCCAATACGCAATGATCCAATGCTCTATGGAGCAATATCTAGTATCCATGCTTTAGAAAATGGTTGGTTTTTATGGTTAAATAAGGGTTAGTAACCAGGCTTTAGATAAGGCTTGTTATCCAACCATTAAATAAGGATAAGTTTCATGCTTTAGATAAGAGTTACTGTCCATGCTTTAGATAAGAGTTACTGTCCATGCTTTAGATAAGAGTTACTGTCCATGCTTTAGATAAGAGTTACTGTCCATGCTTTAGATTTAATTACTTTCAAAATAAAATACTTAAAAAAAACTTTTTAAAAAACCACGTTTTTCTTGTGGACTAAAAAGTAGAAAATAACTATTTACATCATTTGATGACAAAAAACGTGGGTACGTTCACCATCAAATTTCCCGACCCATCTGCCCGACCCACGTTTTTTGTCATCAAATGTATGTAAATAGTTATTTTCTACTTTTTAGTCCACAAGAAAAACGTGGTTTTTTAAAAAGTTTTTTTTAAGTATTTTATTTTCTCCTTTTTAGTCCGTTGCTACACATGAAAAACGTTGTTTTTAAAAAAGTTTTTTATATAGTTTATTTGCTACTATATCTAATGACTTGATTAAGTATGACTTGACTAAGTGTTTATAAATACACGGACTAAAAATCTTGAGCGACCAGGATTCGAACCTGGGTTGTCGCGGCCACAACGCGAAGTACTAACCACTATACGATCACGGCCAGCGCGCTCACATCGATTGGGGCCGAAGTAACTGTGCCAATAGGCCTCCAGTCTTGTCGGTATCTTTAGAAATCATGTCCTCAATTTTATGGTCCTTGGGGCGTAATTAAATTAAGCTAATTACGGTCTCTAATTGCTAGTTTTTATGATTGCATCTGCAATTGTTAGGCGAAAGTAGCCTACATGCCAAATTTCAGATCTATTGAGCAATCAAAAGTGGGCTAATTTTCGATGTCAATTTTAACAACAAACAAACAAATCCACAAACGCGAAGCTGAGTTAAGAAAAACGTGTTAAAAATGTGATTTAATATCACTAAATTAATAATATATCACCCTGCCTGTGTAGCCCGACCCCCCTACCCATTCCTCAGATATACACACATCCCCCATCACCATCCCCCATCAATATTCCCCATCACCAAGCCCCAGCACCATCCCCATCACCATCCCCCATCACTATCCCCCATCACCATCCCACATCACCATCACCATCCCCATCACCATCCCTCATCACCATCCCCCATCACCATCCCACATCACCATCGCATCACCATCCCCCATCACCATCCCATCAACATTCCCCATCACCATCCCCATCACCATCCCCATTCACTATCCCCCAGCACCATCCCCATTACCATCCCTATCACCATCCCTCATCACCATCCACCATCACCATCCCCCATCACCATCCCCCATCACCATTCCCATCACCATCCCCCATCACCATCCCCCATCACCATCCCCCATCACCATCCCCCATCACCATCCCCCATCACCACCCCCATCACCATCCCCCATTACCATCCCCCACCACCATCCCACATCACCATCCTCCATTACCATCCCACATCACCATCCCCCATCACCACCCCCATCACCATCCCCCATTACCATCCCCCACCACCATCCCACATCACCATCCCCCATTACCATCCCACATCACCCCCCATCACCATCCCCCATCACCATCCCCCATCACCATCCCCCATCACCATCCCCATTACCATCCCTCATCACCATCCACCATCACCATCCCCCATCACCATCCCCCATCACCATCCCCCATCACCATCCCCCATCACCATCCCCCATCACCATCCCCCATTACCATCCCCCATCACCATCCCCCATCACCATCCCCCATCACCATCCCCCATCACAATCCCCCATCACCATCCCCCATCACCATCCCCCATCACCATCCCCCATCCCCCATCACCATCCCCCATCACCATCCCCCATCACCATCCCCATCACTATCCCCCATCACCATCCCCCATCACCATCTCCCATCACCATCTCCCATCACCATCTCCCATCACCATCCCCCATCACCATCCCATCACCACCCCCATCACCATCCCCCATCAACATCCCCATCAACATCAACATCCCCATCACCATCCCCCATCACCATCCCCCATCACCATCCCCCATCACCATCCCCCATCACCATCCCCCATCACCATCCCCCATCACCATCCCCCATCACCATCCCCCATCACCATCCCCCATCACCATCCCCCATCACCATCCCCCATCACCATCACCATCCCCCATCACCACCCCCCATCACCATCCCCCATCACCATCCCCCATCACCATCCCCCATCACCATCCCCCATCACCATCACCATCCCCCATCACCATCCCCCATCACCATCCCCCATCACCATCCCCCATCACCACCACCCAATCACCATCCCCAATCACCATCCCCCATCACCGTCCCCCATCACCATCCCCCATCACCATCACCATCACCATCACCATCCCCCATCACCATCTCCCATCACCATCCCCCATCACCATCACCATCCCCCATCACCATCCCCCATCACCATCCTCCATCACCATCCCCCATCACCATCCACCATCACCATCACCCATCACCATCCCTCATCACCACCACCCAATCACCATCCCTCATCACCATCACCCATCACCATCCCTCATCACCATCCCCCATCACCATCCCCCATCACCATCCCCCATCACCATCACCATCCCCCATCACCATCCCCCATCACCATCCCCATTACCATCCCTCATCACCATCCACCATCACCATCCCCCATCACCATCCCCCATCACCATCCCCCATCACCATCCCCCATCACCATCCCCCATCACCATCCCCCATCACCATCCCCCATCACCATCCCCCATCACCATCCCCCGTCACCACCCCCCATCACCACGCCTTTATTCACGACTCTGAGGTCACGTGTCAGTCTACCCAAGATCCGTTGATTGACAGCTGATCTCCCGGCATTCACCTCGGGCTTACGTCTCCGTGCCCCCCCCCCCTACCCAGCCTGATTGATTCCTTGATTCCGATCTGCATCAGATGTTCGATCACTGCCCATTTTGGTGGTGTTTTCCCTTGACCGGCAGCAGGATGGAGAAGTGTATCACACACAGGAGATGCAGTACTGACAGCGTCAAAAACTCTAACAGTTTGTGGATTTTAGGACAAAACTTAGGACATTCATTTTATGATCTAACACAGCTGTAAGGACATAAAGCTTCAAGACTTCAATTGAAGAATATCAGGACTTCATATTTTTGTATGACATAGATCTTCATTAATTCAATTTTAGGAATATGAGGACTTCGTAGAAACATTCTTTTTTAGAACATAGATATTTTACGACTAGTGCACCGGTAATATATAAAATTAAAATAAATAAAGCGGGAGTGATCTCCCCTAAACTTTCTCGAATATTTTAATATAACACTACGTGGGATGGCAACTCGGAATATAGACATGATTTTTGTTTACTTAAACTTTTGTAAATAGAATAAAATCTAGTAGAGAAAAGAATTGCGCACCAAGCGAACGCCAAAACAAAATGTGCATAATAGTGCGCAATATTATTAGTACTTTATAAATTTACATTAGTTTTTTGAGAAATCGGAAATAGCGTAAATTAGTACTTCCGGTCAACGAAAATTACTCAAAATTTGAAAGAAGGTAGAGAATTAGATCTTTTACTTACATGTGAAATTCCATTTATCTATCTGAAATAGTACCCAAGTTATAGGCTTTTGAAAAATTCAAAGTAGAAAAAGTACAACTTCCGGTTATCGGAAATCGCTCAAAGGTTGATACGGATCTACGATTTTGATAAAATACTTATATATGAAATTTCATCAACCTAGCAGTAACGTTACTCAAGTTATCGTGTTTACACACACACTGACACACACAGACACACACACAGACATACGGACAAGATTGCAAAATTATGTTTTTCCGTATCAGCGAGGTGTAAAACGTCGAGATTTGCAAAAATCTCGATTTTTTTTTTGCACGATTACAAGACTTTCTCTACACTTCGTATATACGAGAAAGTAAATATAAAGCATCCCTTAACCTTTATTAGGGTTGTTGGGTACGACAGAGTGGTGTGTCGCCCACCCCTCTCTATGCTTGACCACAGCCGGATGCCTCCATCTAGGTGACTCGCCATGGTCACGATCACGTGGCCGCTGAAGGTCATCTCTAAACACTCATGTGCCCTGGCCGGAGACCTTCACTGGAAGGTCATACGCCCATTGATGCCGTGTTAGCATCAAGTGTTTGATTTTGGAGTTTTCTTCCCTTGACGAGTTGTCCCCAGCTATTGAGCCTCATCAGCCAGGGGTTCGAACTCGGAACGTTTCTGTATAGCGATCATGAGCTTTACCAACTGTAGTATATGATTCCCAACAATACCTATATGTCCAGTACTATAGAACTTCAATAATCCTTTATTCAAACTAAAATTGTAAGCTCAAATACTTTAAACCAAAAACTCCACGTAAAGCCAACCTAATTAAATAAACCGGGAGTGATCTCCCCTAAACTTTCTCGAATATTCTTATATAAAATAACAGGGGATGGGAACTCGGGCTATAGACATGATTTTTAATCCATTTTAAATACTTAAAGTTTTAAAAAAAAAATTCATAAAAAACGTTTTAATAACAAGCTTTTATGTAATGATGCACTAAAAAGTAGAAAATAAATTATAGACTACTATTTAAATAACTATAAAGAAAAGCGTGGGTCACTTTAGTATCTATTGGATACCTTTACTAATGTTAAGGAAGACACCCACGCTTTTCTTTATAGTTATTTAAATAGTAGTCTATAATTTATTTTCTACTTTTTAGTGCATCATTACATAAAAGCTTGTTATTAAAACGTTTTTTATGAAATTTTTTTTCAGTACTTTACATGTTTTATCTACAATAGAGTTACATGACTAAAAACCATTGCGCGCCTACTGAATATCACGTTCAGTAGGCGCGCAATGGTTTTTGAACGCAGCCATTACGTGGTCGTGATGGCGCAGCTATTGATGACGCGTGTGGTGTGGTTGGCTAGACATGCCTACTAATTCGGTCCAAATTTTAATTAATTCATAAAAAATCAATTAGGCATCCAATTAAGTCAAATTTAGTTTCAGATTGCATTGTCTTCATGTCTTGACCCACGTGCCAACTGTGAATCGTGTCGGTCAAGTAGAACTGTCCGAATTTTCACTCCTGCGTTTCCGTCTAGACTGACGACAGACTGTCGACTGACGACTTACGACAGAGGAAGTGGGTTAAATAAAAGCTTGTAAAAATAGATTAAAATCTCGTAGACAAATTAATTGCACACCAAGTGAACGCGAATAAAAAAGCGCATAATAGTGCGCAATATTATTAGTACTTTTAAAATTTACATTAGTTTTTTGAGAAATCGGAAGTAGCGTAAATAAGTACTTCCGGTCAACGAAAAATTCTCAAAATTTGACAGAAGGTAGAGAATTAGATCATTTACTTACATATCAAATTTCATCTATCTATCTGAAATAGTACTCAAGTTATAGGCTTTTGAAAAATTCGAAGTAGAAAAAGTACCACTTCCGGTTATCCGAAATCGCTCAAAAGTTGATACGGATCTACGATTTTGATAAAATACTTGTATATGAAATTTCATCAACCTAGCTGTAACGGTACTCAAGTTATCGTGTTTACACACGGACACACACACACACACACACACACACACACACACACAGACACACAGACATACGGACA
The DNA here is from genome assembly GCF_028476545.2 of Physella acuta. NCBI lineage: Eukaryota > Metazoa > Mollusca > Gastropoda > Physidae > Physella > Physella acuta. The sequence continues at coordinate 20,425 of NW_026732051.1, forward strand.
AGATTGCAAAATTATGTTTTTCCGTATCAGTGAGATGTAAAACGTCGAGATTTGCAAAAATCTCGATTTTTTTTTTGCACGATTACAAGACTTTCTCTATACTTCGTATATACGAGAAAGTAAAAATACAACTCTAAATTTTGATACCAATGGAATTAAAACAAAACAAAATCTTCTTAAAACAAAAAATAAACAGAATAACCATATAATTAAAATCAAAACGCCATATAATGCTGGTGTATTTGAAATAAAATTTAATAATTTTAAATTCAACTTATCATTTTCAACAGTTTATGATTTTGTAAAAAAAAAAATGTATCTAAATTAAAATACGACAATTGTTTCCAAAGGAAAAATCTAAATAAACAAAATAAACGCTGTTTTCCCCTAAGATTTTTTTACAAAAAAAATGTTTCTGTTATGTAGGTAAACAGAAGGAAGTGTGGGAGTGAAATAGGTGGTGCGGAGAGGGAAGGGGGATGTGGGGGGCGTTTTTAATCTCAAAATGTTCAACATGATATGCTGCGTAATTTTGTCGATGTGCCTCATAATTCACGGCAGATGTCGTATTACGTTGGCGGGAGTAGAGGCGAGATTTGGGGCGAGATCTGGGCGAGATTTGGAACGAGAGTAGAGCGAGAGTTAGAGCAATACTTAAAGCGAGTACAGGGCGGGATTCTAAAAGAGAGTAGAATGTTCTAGAAGACAATGTGTATCATTACAGCTTATAGAAAACTACTGTGTGTAGTAGGAGGACCTTAAATTGTTTGGCTAAGCAGCAAAAAAACGTTGCTATTTCTCTAGTTGTTGGTTTAGCAAGTTGAATTATCTATTAAAAAATAGAGTTAGAAATAATTTAATTCTGGTGTAATTAACATTCCATCATGTACCTTAAGCTTATAATACACGGGTATTGTGAATAATGATATATAGATTAATTGAAAATGTAGGCCTTATATGAAAATATGTTTCGCTGAATTCATTTCATGTAATGCTATCCTGGACTAAAAGTTTGTATTAATCATAAAGGGATTTAGTCAGAAATGTAACTTACATGGCATGCTTATGATTTTATAAGCTAACTTTTTACTTTCTCGTATATACGAAGTATAGAGAAAGTCTTGTAATCGTGCAAAAAAAAAAATTGAGATTTTTGCAAATCTCGACGTTTTGCATCTCACTGATACGGAAAAACAAAATTTTGCAATCTTGTCCGTATGTCTGTGTGTCTGTGTGTGTGTGTGTGTGTGTGTGTGTGTGTGTCCGTGTGTAAACACGATAACTTGAGTACCGTTACAGCTAGATTGATGAAATTTCATATATAAGTATTTTATCAAAATCGTAGATCCGTATCAACTTTTGAGCGATTTCCGATAACCGGAAGTGGTACTTTTCCTACTTTGAATTTTACAAAAGCCTATAACTTGAGTACTATTTCAGATAGATAAATGAAATTTCATACGTAAGTAAAAGATCTAATTCTCTACCTTCTATTAAATTTAGAGTCATTTCCGTTGACTGGAAGTAGTACTTTACGCTACTTCCGATTTCTCAAAAAACTAATGTAAATTTTAAAAGTAATAATAATATTGCGCACTATTATGCGCTTTTTTATTTCGCGTTCACTTGGTGTGCAATTAATTTGTCTACGAGATTTTATTCTATTTTTAAAACTTTAAGTATTTAAAATGGATTAAAAATCATGTCTATAGCCCGAGTTCCCATCCCCTGTTATTTTATATAAGAATATTCGAGAAAGTTTAGGGTAGATCACTCCCGGTTTATTTTTAGTTAAGACACATTGTTATTTTGAAAAAAAAACAATGAATTGTTTTAAAGATTGTCCGCTAAACAAGTGAAGATTGTCCGCTGAATAAGTGGATATTGTCCGCTAAATAAGTGAATAGTGTCCGCTAAATAAGTGAATACTGTCCGCTAAATAAGTGAAGATTGTCCGCTAAATAAGTGAAGATTGTCCGCTGAAGAGGTGAAGATTGTCCGCTAAATAAGTGTAGATTGTCCGCTAAGTAAGTAAAGATTGTCCGCTAAAGAGGTGAAGACTGTCCGCTGAAGAGGTGAAGACTGTCCGCTGAAGAGGTGAAGACTGTCCGCTGAAGAGGTGACGATTTTCCGCTGAATAAGTGAAGATTGCTGGTGAATAAGTGAATAAATTGTGTTGACTACTTCTCATTTGAAAAATAATTATTTCAAGGTAGACAACTTGCTATTATCTTCTAAACTATACAAAACAATGCAAAACTTTAAAAATAACAATATGTAAATTCCAAACTTTTTTCTAGTAAACAAAAAACTAGAAACATTACACTTTTTATATGATTATTTGTCAAATATTTTTAGTTTGTTTCAAGTAAAACTAAAATATTACTCTATTTAAAATTTAAAAACCATTATTATTACAGAATACGTAATTTGTTTTGGTCCGACAATTCGATATAATTTTATTTAAATACATCGGCAAATTATTTTGATGTATTTAGTGTTTTCCATACAAGTAAGAAAGAAATATTACTATGGCAGGGGTCGGCAACCTTTTGAAGCGGAAGAGCCAAAAGTTACAATTTTCAAAATTTCCCTGGTTTTAAAGAGCCACTAACATTTTTTTATTTAAAATATTTTATTTTTTTATTAAGATTATTAGTATTTGTTCAAAGAGTGGAGAGCCGCATCTTGATATCAAAAGAGCCCAGGGGCGGAACTACAGTGCCGCCAGACCCCGCAATGCGGGGGGGCCCAGACCAATTGGGGGCCCAAAAATCCTGGCTAAATTATTTTTAAAAAATTAAAAAAAAAAATTAGGTGGAGGTCGAGTTATCTTTCTTCTACAGTTACAAACAAACACGATAGTCGGCAAACGTCTTTGAGAAAAATGCACAGACTATAGCTCGAGAGACCGCCAGACATATAGACAACTTCAAAGACGAAGCATCTGAAATTTGACTGTGCCGGCACGCTTTGAAATCGGGCTGGGGAAATGTTGCGGTGAGGCGACTATCCTGGTCTTCTAGACGATCGAAAAAAGTCGGCACTATTGATGTAGATGTTTATCGGCGCTTTCTTGTCCCCTTCCCTTCCCAACTCTCTCGCCCCCCCCCCCCCTGCCCCCTACCCCTCACTTCTACCCCCTCACCACACCCTTACTCTTACAATAAAATGTAATGCATAGATTAACGAACCGTCTATGAACTGTAAACTGACCAGTTCTGCACATTTTGTTAAAGACACTAGTCAGTAGTTGTTCATTTACCTGATGAACAGGGGCGGAACTACAGTCCCACCAGACCCCGCAATGCGCGGGAAGGGGGGGGGGCAGGCCGTTTAGGGGCCCACGGCTGACCAAAATTAATATTTTTTTATAATTTTGAATTTAATTTTTGCCTTAATATTTGGTTTGTAAAAGAAAAACACTGTAGCTGCGGTACGATTATCTTTATTTTACAGTCACTATACCACGCTCTTCCGTAAAAGATAAAATCCATTACAGAAACTACAGTGTAAAATATAGGCAACTCTTCAAATTTTGAATGACTTCTTTGACTCGTTCCCCCCCCCCTCCCTTTGATAGCTAAAAAGAGGACACGTAACTGTTTGACCGATCCTCCAAAGTGTATTGTGGCGGATGGGGCAGGGGATGGGGACCAAAAAGGGGGTTAAAAAATTGTCGACAATTTTTTTTACATATTTAAAACAGTTATTTATAGTTGTATTTTTTAACCATCGTCAAGGCCGAGTTCTATTTCCCTACAATCAAACACACGCTGTCGCCGGCAAAATTCTTTAAAAAAAAAAACAACAAAGTTCATAGCACGAAAAGCCGCTACATATGAAGTGGGCTTTCATGACGCGCGGTTCTTATTTGCGGCATGGGTAGGGGACCCGAAATCCATTGTACATTTTTCAATGTTAATATGTGTTTGTGATAGTGGTTGAATTTGTATCCTGTACTATCTTGTATCGTACAAATAATTTTTAAAAAATAATATAATACTAGAAACTTCAGTTTTATATACGTTTACTTGTTTTTGATTTTACAAGAAATATAGTAAACTTTTAAGGCCTATACTTCAAATTATCTCCCCTGAGTAAGTTTTACAATGGGCGATGCTGCCGTACATAGATCAAGGCGTTTTGTTGTCTCTTTCAAGTTTTTTCCCGAGCCGACCCCTATCCCAACCCTCTTTCTCAACCTTTACAAGTATCAAGGAGATAAATGTATCGTTTATGAACTACTTCCTAACCGTACGATTCACCACTTCAGCACATTTTGTCAGACACTAGACAGCACTAGATCTAGTCAACATATATTAATTTACTTTCATAGTATTAGGCACATCTAATCCACAAAACAAGGCAGGTAAGATTATTTTTTATATAATTATTTAGAAATTAATTAGAACGTTTAGAACTAATTGAACATTATTAATAGTCATTGAGGTGGGGGTGTGTGAGGGTCTGGCTTTTTGTTAATCCTCCCCCCTCCCTTAAATCAGAAGGTTATCAAACGCGTGACCTGGCCACATACAGTTGTACATGTGAAAAACATTTTTCTCTCTATTATTATTATGCAATACTGCATCATTCACCCAATAGCCATGAAAACTTGGGAAGCTGTTGAGTACAACTCCGCAAAGGTTTATGTCATAGGCATAACATTTGTACATACTTGAGTGGGGACTCCTAGGCAGGGGGGGGTTAGGGGGGGTCATAACCCCCCCCCCATAGACCCCTCGGTATATATATAAATATATATATATATATATATATATATATATATATATATATATATATATATATATATATATATATATATATATATATATATATATATATATATACATATATGGGGGGCCCAAAAAAATTTTTTGCGGGGTGGCCCATTTTTTCTAGTTCCGCCACTGAAAGAGCCGCATGCGGCTCGCGAGCCGCAGGTTGCCGACCCCTGTACTATGGTAAAGCTGTATCAGTCCTCACAAGCCGATGATGAAAACTGTAATACTAAAGCGAACACACAACTGACGCTGTAAATTACATGTCTGAGGAGGGGGGAAAAAAATTAGTGTTTTCCATATCAAGAAACTTTTTACTGACCTGTGCATTTGAATAGCTTATGTATTCAAGTTCAAGCTCTGTTGTAAGGCTAAGAAATATAAATATTTATTCCTTTATCTGAATTGAGTAAGTTCTAATGGGCCAGCTCTGATGTAGTAAATGACGAAAGAACTGAAGTAGCTGTAGAAGTGAAGATTGTAAGCTGTAGAAATGGAGATTGTAAGCTGTAGAAGTGAAGATTGTAGCTGTAGAAGTGAAGATTGTAAGCTGTAGAAGTGAAGATTGTAGCTGTAGAAGTGAAGATTGTAGCTGTAGAAGTGAAGATTGTAGTTGTAGAAGTGAAGATTGTAGCTGTAGAAGTGAAGATTGTAAGCTGTAGAAATGGAGATTGTAAGCTGTAGAAGTGAAGATTGTAGCTGTAGAAGTGAAGATTGTAGCTGTAGAAATGAAGATTGTAGTTGTAGAAGTGAAGATTGTAGCTGTAGAAGTGAAGATTGTAGCTGTAGAAGTGAAGATTGTAACTGTAGAAGTGGATATTGTAAGCTGTAGAAGTGAAGATTGTAGCTGTAGAAGTGAAGATTGTAGCTGTAGAAGTGAAGATTGTAACTGTAGAAGTGGATATTGTAAGCTGTAGAAGTGAAGATTGTAGCTGTAGAAGTGAAGATTGTAGCTGTAGAAGTGAAGATTGTAACTGTAGAAGTGGATATTGTAAGCTGTAGAAGTGAAGATTGTAGCTATAGAAGTGAAGATTGTAGCTGTAGAAATGAAGATTGTAGTTGTAGAAGTGAAGATTGTAGCTGTAGAAGTGAAGATTGTAGCTGTAGAAGTGAAGATTGTAACTGTAGAAGTGGATATTGTAAGCTGTAGAAGTGAAGATTGTAGCTGTAGAAGTGGATATTGTAAGCTGTAGAAGTGAAGATTGTAGCTGTAGAAGTGAAGATTGTAGCTATAGAAGTGAAGATTGTAGCTATAGAAGTGAAGATTGTAGCTGTAGAAGTGAAGATTGTAGCTATAGAAGTGAAGATTTTAGCTATAGAAGTGAAGATTGTAGCTGTAGAAGTGAAGATTGTAGATGTAGAAGTGAAGATTGTAGCTGTAGAAGTGAAGATTGTAGATGTAGAAGTGAAGATTGTAGCTGTAGAAGTGAAGATTGTAGATGTAGAAGTGAAGATTGTAGCTGTAGAAGTGAAGATGGTCCGTTCTAGAAGAAGTGAAGTAAGTTCGTTGAAGATTGACTTATGCTAGATCGAAGATGTAAAAAAAAGTAAAATGTTTACTGTTTCTCATACCTTGGTGTATGAAAAGATAAAATGGTCCGTTAAATGCCCAGTAGCCCAAAAGAGAGTCAGGTACCTATTAGAGCTGGATGGACTCTGAACAGAAACGTAAATGATGTGAGAATAGTTTACAAGGCTTATGTTTAATTCGATAAAATTAACCATTATGTGTTTTTGTCACTGTTGAAAGTTGGCTGACTTTGCTAAAATCTAACTTTAGCGACTGTTGGCATGTTTTTTTTTTTTTGTTTTTTTTTTTTTTTTTTTTTTTTTTTTTTTGTAATTTAAAAAAAAAAAAGATGTGGAGTAGCAGGAGAACAGGAGACATGGTAAGTTTATTTGGGGTTAAGATTTTGATCTTGACGTCATTCGACATTTGATTGTGTTTGTGGTGCCGCTGATCGGGGAGGGTGGTGGTAGAATGGGTGGGGTGGTATAGAATCAAAGCACGGTTTGTCTTATAAGGTTGGTGTTCGGTTCTAGTTGGGAGGTTTTAGACACTAAATGATTGGATGGTGCTTAGTTGTGGTGGTTCTTTGGTTTAAAGATATGCTTTGTTTCTAGAAAAATGTCAGACTGTATGTGGTACCAGTGTATGTGGGGGGGGGGACGGGTTTAAAGATAGGCTTTGTTTCTAGAGCAGTGTCAGACTATATGTGGTACCAGTGTATGTGAGGGGACGGGTTTAAAGATATGCTTTGTTTCTAGAGCAGTGTCAGACTACATGTGGTACCAGTGTATGTGGGGGGACGGGTTTAAAGATATGCTTTGTTTCTAGAGCAGTGTCAGACTATATGTGGTACCAGTGTATGTGAGGGGACGGTGTGGTCGACTGCTGACCCGAAAGTCTTGAGTTCGGTTCTGCGAGTCAACCCAGCTGTAATGGGTACCTGACTTACGTTAGGCAAAATAAAGGTGTTGACCACATTATATACCGAGGTCACTAAGACAGGTTAACTCTACTTCACCTTCGCCGTGGGTCGACAGGTTTGTAAGAGAATTTTACATGTGTAGTATGTGAGTCTATCGATGAAACAACCCCCCCCCACCCAATTTGGCCAAATGACCTCTGACCCTGGTACTCACATTTAGATGAGGTCAGCCATGTTAAACCAATTCCCCGCCCTGCTTCACGCATGCGCGAGCAATCAGATGTAAAGCTCACAGCATTGATGGGGCAAGGGACATGACTCTGTGTCCACATGTCACAGGCGCACGTTTAGGGGGGAGGGGGGGGACGATTGATGGGGTGGGGGAGTGGGAAGTCTTTCAGAGAATCTTTCAACCGAAGAAACGTGCGGCCAGACCTTTTAGCACGACTTTCCATTTCACTTCCTGCCCAGCCCAGCGAGAGATGGTCAGTTGGTGGAGGACGGGTCAGTTCGTGGAGGACGGGTCAGTTCGTGGCGGACGGGTCAGTTCGTGGAGGACTGGATGGTGAAGTTGTTTGTGACACGAGTCTACATATTCTTTTCTCATTCGGTCCTACGATACATGGGACAGGTGAAGTAGATTTCATCTGTTTCATTGAACTTGGCATAAAGACTGTTGAGGGCAGCATTAAGACCAACTGGCTTAGTTTCACTAATGTGAGTCAGGTACCCATTAGAGCTGAGTGGACTCAGCCTGGGGATGACACTCTTTGTTGTGGTAAAAATATTTAAAATCTGAAGAGAAGTTAAAGTCGTTTGAATTATTTATAAAATGGGAAAAAGTGACTCGTAAATGATGATTATGAACGTAAAATACTACTATAACTTCTAAAAAAATATTAATGTGCTTAGAATGATTTATTTTGACTTAAAGCTGTAACGTAGAAATACGACTCGTTCTTAAAATCTGCGTGCTTTGTATGAATATGTACATGTAATTTCATTAAATTATGCACTTTAGGCCGTAGATATAGAAATACATTCGTTTTCAAAATTACAAGTTGGTTTTTTATACTTGAATACAAATAAATCAGTGGTTCTTAACCTGGGTTCGATTGAACCCTAGGGGTTCGATGAGTTAGTCTTGGGGGTTCGGCGGAGGTCAAGGCACACCTCCGAATCATACAGTTCAAGGTCGGATTGTGTTAGTGTTAACCATATAAATTATGGGTTTGGTGAATATGAACATATGAAACTGCTGGGGTTCGGTACCTCCAAAGGTTAAGAACCACTCAAAGTGAGCATTGCGTTAGGAAATGTCTGTATATTTTCTTGTTCAATAAAGAAATTATGTATAGTAAACTATTTGTACCAAGCCAGTATTTTTGTTTTTCTCTACTTGTAGAACTCTTTAACGCAAACGACATTCTAAGTAGACTTAACATCAAAGATTAGTGGCCGATTACAGATACCTCACCACATCATTAGTTTAATTCAGTACCTAGAAATAGACGGAAATACCGTTACTTCAGCCAGCGCCTTGATCAATGCCGGCACCGTCATCAGTGCCGGCACCGTCATCAGTGCCGGCACTGACCATCATCGGTGCCGGCAGTATGTTCAGTACCGGCACCAAGACTATCACTTGCAGGCAACGTTCTACCATTCCAAATTGTTGACCAACCTTGGTCCACCACCGTCACTTTCAATCACCCCCCCCCTCCCTAATTTAGGATGTCTAACAGCCTAACACCGCTTGCCCATTCGAGAAAATTGAACTATCGGTGGCGATTCATGATTTGCCTCCCCTCAACACACGATCAAGCGGGGGGGGATAAATGGTTTGTTGAAGTTGTTTCCGGTTCCGGGAAGATTGTTTTCGATTGATTGGCATGGGCGCCTTGACAGGCGTGAAGATAACAACTCGATTAGGCAAGGGGTGGGCTGGGAACAGGGGCAGATAATCGTGATGAAGTGGAGTTATTTCTCTTAGATCTATTCTCATTTTTTCCCGTTTACTTACAACATGCGCGCCTGTGCAGTTAAAAGAGTCAAAAAATAAGCGGGGTTTTTTTAGGCGAGGGAGAAGATTCGATGTGAACAGAAATGACATTTTTTTGACAAGTGGGGAAAATGAAAATGTAAATCGTGTGGGGTGGAGGGGAATTGTATTTCGGGGAGGGAAAGGAGTTTTGGGTATGAGATCAAGCAAGGTGGAGTAGACGTGTACTTGGTGTCTTCATGCAGCATATTGCGGCAAAACGGATGAGGCACAATCACATATATATAAATAAATAAATATATATATATATATATATATATATATATATATATATATATATATATATATATATATATATATATATATATATATATATATATATATATATATATATAAGTAGTAAAAGTAAAGCAAATCGGAATAGTGCTGACAATACCATCCCTTTGCACGCTGAGATCAAGAAACATGTTATCTTTTGTTCTTAAAGGGGAACTCTACTTTTACTGCAGTACTACAGTGATAAAACTTTAGTCATGCAGCCAAGGGCTATAGCCAAATAATTTTGTAAAAAGATTATTCATGTATCCATAGATTATAGTTCAGACAGGCCTGCAACAGACAAATCTTTCAGCCATAGACCACAGCATCAAACCAAGACATATACTACAACAGACAAAACTTTTAGCCATAGACCACACCATCAAAAACCAGTATTGAAACAACAGTGCCTCTGTAGCCTACTAGAATGGCGTCTATTCTTGCCAGATTTTCGCCTCACGGATCGATGGCAGACTGGCACCTGGCCAGTTAGACACACCAAACCCTGGTCTACGTGCTGCACATTTGCACCTTGACTGCACGCTACAGGTAAGAGGTAATTATTTACAAACGTTTACAGACTCATTAGACGCGGCTCAATTTTTCACTCTACTCTCGTCTCTAACCTACTCTCTACTCCTGTCTCTCTATCCCACTTTCTGCCCTCTCGTCTCTCTATCCCACTCTCTACTCCCGTCTCTCTCTCTCCTAATCTCTACTCCTGTCTCTATCTTACTTTCTACTCCTGTCCCTCTATCCAAATCTCTACTCCTGTCTCTCTAACTCTATACTCCCGTCTCTCTATCCAACTCTGTACTCCTCTCTATCCTACTCTCTACTACCGTCTCTCTATCCTGCTCTCTACTACCGTCTCTCTATCCTACTCTCTACTACCGTCTCTCTATCCTACTCTCTACTACCGTCTCTCTATACTACTCTAAACTCCCGTATCTCTCCCCTCCCCTCTCTCTATCCCATTCTCTCTACTACTGTCTGTCAAGTTGTCAACTCTTCATTAGCTTTCGACTCCCCAAGCTATCAGTGAGATGTTCTTTGATGTATTTTCACTGTGCATAGGTAGACACATACATCTACACATCTTACCAAAATAACACACATACATGGGAATATCTTAACAAAATAACACACATACATGGAAACATCTTAAAAAAGTAACACCTATTTGGACACATTTTACCGAAATAACATACTTATTTGGACGCATCTTACAAAAATTACACACATACATGGGAACGTATTACCAAAATTACACACCTACGTGGACACATCTTACAAAACTAGACACATCAACACGAGAACATCTAACAAATCAACACACCTACCAGGATACACCTCATTAAATTAACTTGTTTATACCTACACAACTCACCCAACCAAGGCACATTTGCACACACACATACTCACACACACACTTACACACACACAAACTCACACACGCGCACAGACACACAAACTCACACACATACACTCACACGCATACACACTGACACGCACACATACTGACACACACACACACACACACATGTCGCTGAAAGCGGGTGAGCGCTATAGTTTTTACCAGAAGAACTCCCACCCTGTCGCTTCAACTAATGGTATCATATTACTCTCACAAGCAGAGTGATGTGTGGTATGTGTAACAGTGTGAGGTAGATGTAAATGTGTGTGGTTGGTGAAACTGTGTGGTGTGTGTAATTGTGTGTGGCAGGTCTAATTCTGTGGGACTGGTATAATTTTATTTTTAGTAGGCTGTTCTCACTCATGGAAACTTAGATAAATGGCAGCTTTCATACCAAAGCACCAGTATGTGTGTGTGTCTGTGTGTCTGTGTCTGTGTGTGTGTGTGTGTGTGTGTGTGTGTGTGTGTGTGTGTGTGTGTGTGTGTGTGTGTGTGTGTGTGTGTGTGTGGTACCTGTAATGGAACCACCCTGCTACACCTGTGTCTACACATCTCTGTCCTACCCCTCAGAGACTCCACCACCGGGAACGAACACTGTTTCACCTTGTTTGTCTGTCTGTGTGTCTGTCTGTGTGTCTGTCTGTCTCCTCCAGTGTCTGCTACTCCGCGTGTCTGTTCATCTGTTCGCCTGTCTGTCTGTCTGACAGAAACAAACAGGTATCTGGTAACGGAGTCAAGGGGTCCCCTACACCCCCCCATCCCCCACCCCTACCCCACCTGTATACACCCCACCCCTACCCCACCTGTATTTTACACCCGTCTCCTCCACGTCCTCAGGTAGTAAATAATGAGATGCCTATCTCTTCCCGCCACGTCATCGCCTACTGGCAGGGAATTTATTCCAGAATTGATGTACGTCAACGGTGCTCTGTTGCAGGATTACCCAACTCCAACCAGTGGCTGACTAATCCACTAAAGGGTTGGGCTAATCTACCAACGGGTTTTGCTAATCCATTGAAGGTTCAGTGATGGACAAGGCAACTATTCTATCAACAAGCGGTCACTTGATTGAGCAACGACCCAATGTAATATTCGTCTTGTTAGGAGACGCTGGTCAGGTTTGGCAGGAATGACGCTAATCGACAACTTGTGATAGCGTTATTTGTTTTACCTGTAGTTTCGTCATTTTATCTGGCAATTACTTTTCTATTTTTAGACAACTCTGCTCTACCAGACAGTGGTTTCATTTTGCTAGTAGATTTATCTGACCAGGGGTTTGAGTAACCAGTTGTTTTATCTGGCAATTGGTGGGTTGCTGTTTGGACAGCCCTGTATAGGCTGGACAGTCGCTGCTTGTTTATACAGCATTGCCTTATATGGACATGACCTGTTTATTTTAACAGCGTTGTTTTATATGGACAGTATTCCCACGGTGGGGTACTATAGCCCACATGTACACCAGTGTCTATATAATGAAGACTGAACGTAAAAAAAACAGAGACAATGATACTTGCATCACCATACAAGACCGTTCTGTTACTATAAGAAATTTTTTTACAAACATACGTCAATCTTTATAGGTTAACTCTGCTGCAGTTCTTTATAAAGAGAGTGGTTTATCTTCACTTGTTATAGAAATAAATTGTCAAATGTAATAAAATGTAAAAAATGTCAAGGGTGAGTGTGTTTGTTTTTTATTGCTTTTAATTATATATTTCGTCTGATATGTATGTAATCAAAAATAGATTTAAATTAATTTTATATTTTTTATTCATCCTTTTTTGAATTTTTAATATCATTTTTGTGAGGAGCGTCATCATGTGGAGGAAATAATTAATTAAAATTATCAACATGTTAATTAAATTTGTGAGGGGGTGGTTAGAGTGAATCCATATGCAGAGCCCCCCCCCCCCCCCAACGAAATGGAATTTATATAAAAAACATACTTTTACCAGTGTCGTCGTCCCCCCCCCCCCCGGAAAATGTTGTCCTTCCCCCCGAAAATATCAAGTGCCCCCCACCCCCCGAAGAAACACTGTCCATACGTTGTATGTTTTATTGTTGTCAATATTTTAATTCGGTTAAGCCGCAGTATGTTATTTTATTCTTTACTGACTGCAAGTAAGTCTAATGCTATCTCCATCACTAAGTGGTCGATTGGTTTAAATATTCAGTGCTCGTGGGCAAAGAGGTGCCAGAAGATATAGTGACCACTACACGGACTGCAGGTCACGTGAGGGGTAAATATGAAAATATGACGTCAAACGCGAGCACTTTTAAGTCGGAGTGACGTCACGTCCGGGAATATTTACCAACCTACTGCGGAGTTTACAAGGGTAGGCGGATAAAACATTGTTTTTAATGTTGACTGTGTTAATTATTCAAGCTGTGCTTAAGATAGAACTGTGGAGGATAAGGGGGTGAGGGTGGGGGAGAAGAAAAGGATGGGATGTTTTCGTTCAACGTGGTGGTCTTGACGTGGTGTTAAGGGGGGTGTGAGAATTATGGGATGTGTTGTAGCTATATTAACAACGCCTGCTTCCATCCCCTCTATACTGGGATGTGTTGTAGCTATATTAACAACGCCTGCTTCCATCCCCTCTATACTGGGATGTGTTGTAGCTATATTAACAACGCCTGCTTCCATCCCCTCTACACTGGGATGTGTTGTGTGTGTGTGTGTTTGTGTGTGTGATCTGCTGTTTGATGTGTAGTGTGTGTTTGGAAAACTGTGTACCATTGTCTCAAAAGTGGTGTGGTTACCCACACCGGATATGTGGAGAATTCACCACAATTTACGTTGTATTGACTGGCAATGAATTTTATCAGATCAGGTTATGTTTCTCCCTCCGCCACCCCCCCCCCCCCCCACCTCGCATAGCCCCCCCCCCCCCCCCCATTACTCTTTTACATAATTCTTTTTTTTTCTAAAAGGGCGTAGTCTGACGCGCAGGGGCGACAATTTAATTTTGTTCTTCAAAAGTGATCTCCCTTGGTACTTCTTTGTTAAGGGTTGGTACACTCCGCAACCTTAGAAAAGTCAACTATAAATCGTTTCCCCAACCAACTAACAAGTATAAAATAAAATCGTTATAGTACCACGATTCTGAAGGAACTAAAAACGTGAATAAACATTGTCTTTAGGCCCACAATAGGACCAGCGGTGGCGTCACTTAGTTGGGGGACATCCGGTACAGCACCTCAGGGTGTCACCCCCTCAGCTTTTAAAGTAAAAATAAATAAAACTATTAAAAAATGTACTGACTCCCCAGAGTTCGAAAAACGTCTACCCCCCCCCCCCCCTTCCTCCGAACAAAATAAAATGCATATAGAAACTATATTCTTTTACCAGAAAAAAATGTATTCCGCTACCCGAAGTTTCAAGTGCCCCTCCCCATCCCGGGAAAAAAAAGTCTGAAAGAAACACTGTGTCTCCCCGTGCCGGATAGTGTCATATGAGCCTAACGACGGATATAACTTTAGTAAGCAATTAATCAAACTAGAAAAGCAACCTTTTTCATTAAAAAATATGGGACTGCGTGGTCCAGAGGTAGATCACTAGACTACTAACTCGAAAGTCATGAGTTCGAATCCGGGTTCAAGTCAGTGGAACGTCCCTGCGTCCACACAAATCGGAAGGGTATCTAACTCACGTCTGAGCAAAGTGCTGACCACACTATCCAATCATATGCCGAGGTCAAGAAGCATATGAACTCTACTTCAACTGCTCAATGGATAGTTAGGTCTAAAGAGGAATCTTTACTGTTTTTATCATTAAAACTATTTAGATTTCCTTTTGATGTCATCACTTTGGATAGTGTTGCCTGGTGGCTCCCCACCCCCCTCAACCAACTCCCACAGTGATAAACTGCTCAGGAAATATCAAATTAAGTGAAAATGAATTTTGGTAGCAGCTTAAGGCTTAAGAAAACATATGATGAATGCGCTTGATAAATTAGCTTGATTATAAAGTCTGCGGAAAAAAATGTATTACATTTTTTTTATTAATGTTTATCAATTATTTTTTATCAAAGTGAATGCTGTGCTGAATGAAGTCAAATTAATTGACATTGGACTTGTTCCACAAACAATTAAATTTTTTCATTAGCTAAAAAATATAATGAGTATTTTTCTGTTTGACAATCAAAGTCAAAATACCGGAAGTCAAACACACATCACGAAATAAAAATTTAAATGTTATCACAAAACAATATATCTAATAGTTAAGGGAAGAAAAATTAAACTGATGCCCACTGAATACTTGAAAACAAACTCCTTCGTTTCTTCAAGGCTTTATCTAACACCGTCTTCGAATGAATTCCTAAATCATAACAATTTTAAAACTTTTGAGTGAATTAAAGTGGCGATTTTCCTGGAAAGCTTCCAAAAACGGTTCCTACTTTTCTGACAAGGTTTGGGTGCCAAGAGGACAGGAAATTACAGATTCTGGTTTCCATTTTGTTACGTCACCACAAGCACAGCGTAATGGGCAAGATTTTCGACTGCTGAACTCTTCTTTTTGTAAAGGTAATTAAGGTTCTTATATTTCGGATGTTCTTCTAGTTCGACAGTATGGACAAGTTGTTTAGTCTTTCTGTTAAAGATAAAAAAAAAAGAGAGGATGTGGATTATTTCAACATGAATTTTCTATTTATTTGTTCATCTGTGTTCTTTTAAAAGTAGTATCAACTTCAGCAGTCCAACAGATCTCTGGCTAAACAGGGTATTAGCGTAAATCTTCAACTTGTCATTAGTTACCCCAATGGCTTTAAGGGGGTGTACATAAAAGACGGCACATAATTCACGTTTAGGGGTCGGGATTTTGTGCTCAGTAGGGTCTTAATGGAATGGTGTGTGTGTTGGGGGGGGGGGGGTTAAGCACAAAAATGTAGAACTAATTTTGAAGATTTGAAGGTTGACATTGCTGATTAAATTTCGTTAAATTCGTCTATAAACCACCATTACTCACATTTTGTCGTTCTTGTATTGGCTATGTGATGTTATGTGCGGCAAACCTAATCACTATGAACAGGCAATGTTCCTTTGCTTGAAACATTGACTTATTTAATAATACCGACATAAATTTTTTCTTGCCTAGTTGTCTCAAATTAATGTCCCCCACCCCCCACCCCCTCCCCACCTCACCCCTTACTTGCAAACAACCGCTTGTTAAAGTACACGACGTATTGTGTGAGCTGAGCTAGATTAGCTCTAGCTCTGACTTTGATGAAGGAACTTCAACCTCTGTCGCGTCCGTCTACCTGTAGTTTGTGTGTTTGAGTGCTGAAAACAAAGGAACGATCAACGGATAAACATCACAGACAGGACATCTTTGTTCAAGTGATCCAAGGTAGATTACAGCCTGGTTTGTTTAGCGTGTATATTATTTTAAAGCTAGATCACTGTGGATGTATGGTTACGTTGAAATTTCGGGTTTTCCCGAAAGTAAAGAGCTAGTTCATAAAAATGTGTCTTTTGATTTTAGATAGTTTAATTATTTAAACGTAATTCCTGGTTCATGGCTTAAGATATTTAATAAGGTTATCACCAAAAATCGATGGCGGACGACTAACTGCTAAGTAAGTGAAAAGTGGCCTTGCTAAGATAACATTAGTGATGTTACTCAAATACAGAAATGAATCAAGCAGACAAATATTTAAAATTAATTATCGATAAGCACCTAAATGAACTATCTTGAATTTTTAAATGCTCAATCTACTTTTTTCACTACTTTTTTATCGGCCACTTAATCTTTATTAAGGTTTATATACGTTTATCATGTAATTTAATTTTTTTTTAAGTTTTTTTTTTATTAATATTTTTGCAGAAATCAGCGATCAATGACAATGCAAATTACTTGTGTTTTTTTCTGTAGGTTATCAATCTTGTTTTTATTTGAGCGATCTTTTATTTTTTAATTCTGTCGTATTAGATTTAACATGGGCCGTCTAGGGTATAGTATGTGGCAATGTTTTTTTAATAAGGGTAATCTTATTTTCAGTTAGCATATTGTTACTGTTAGGGGATATTGTTACCGTTTGAGGATCTATTTACTATTTGTGGATAATTTTAATGTTTGTGGATAATTTTACTGTTTGGGAATATTTTAATTGGTTAGGGATATTTTCACTGTTTGGGATATTTTTACTGTTTTGGGATAGTGTTACTGTTAGGGGATATTGTTACTGTTTGGAGATATTTTTACTGTTTCGGTTTATGTTTACTGTTTGGGGATATTTTTACTGTTTCAGTAACCGATAGCTGGACATATAAAGAAAAACAACCGGACACCTATGGACAAGACGCACAATTCCCTTGCTTCCCGGTGTAGCGCAATAACGAATCCCTTATAAAAGAGCCCTCGAAATTATACCAATGTTTTTTCTAGTAAATGAACGGAATTCTCTTAGTATGTATTTAAGCTCATATCATCTCACGTTTAAGCTCTTATCAACATATATTTTAGATTTTCAGTATTCATTTTAAATTGAAATCATTATAAATGTAAGCTCTAATCATCATTTAAGTTATTATCATACAGTTAAGCTCTGATCATAAATTTAAGCTATCTATATATATAATTCTCTTCTGGGAGCCGTTAGAAAACAAGCTGCAAGCGCCTCCATGCAGTCCCCTCTCTTTCTCTCTATCACTATCACTACCACCCCCACCCTAACATTGTCTGGTGAGCTGTGGTCACGCTGTTTACACTTTACAATCATAGAGACGGGTTTGGTGACGGCTATTAGGGGCAGATAATTTAGTTTGAAACGATTTTAAACTTAGAGGAGGTAACTAAGAGGAGGCTGCTTTCACGTGGGGGGGGGGGAAAGGGGGGGTTTAGTGTTTTTAAGCAAATATTTTCAGTGGCAGCATTGGTACTGTCGAATTCACAAATTATAAATTACTGAAAAGTAGAAAAAAAACAACTAAATAGCGGCGTATGATACGCAGCGGGTTGGCTCGTGATGATAAATTTAAGTTCTGATCGTCATGATAAAATCGACACTTCTTTAACCAGCCAACAGAAAAAAAAAAGTTTCGACGTTAGGTCTTCATCAGAGAAACCTACACATAATCGGACACACATAACCTTTATCCAGCCACCAGATAACTAATTTTCCCCAACAATCTCAGTTAATCCTTCAATCCGATGACCGGTATTGTGGTGTAATTTAAAGATAATCTTTCTATCAGTTGACATGTGTATTGGTGTAATTTAATAATCAATGGCCATGTTGAAGTTTCTTGGCGCCTGGTAAAACATATAGGATCAGCTTATTCTCCTACTCAGCTATCTCAACTTTCAATATTGTGCATATACATACAAATATATATACATATACATCTAGCATATATATATATATATATATATATATATATATATATATATATATATATATATATATATATATATATATATATATATATATATATATATATATATATATATATATATATATATATATATATATATACATATATGTATTGATGTATATACATATATGTATATATACATACATATATGTATTCATGTATATACATATGTGTATATATACAGCAGGCCACAAACTACAGTAATCCATTTATCAAGCGCAATATCAAGGTCGAGACGTCAAAGAAACCGTAGGCCTACAGCACTATCTGGGTTCACATCTGTGGCAACGACGTTCAGAAAGATCTGTCAAACCCTTCTAGAACTGGCGCAACTTCCAAAAAAAATCGTGTATATAAATATACAACCCAAAAGCTAAATTAGGATGAAACGATGTTTTTTTTTTTTCGATATGTTTGATAGAAAAGGATTTGGAATCATTTTTTTTAAACAGTTATCACACAACTTTCTCATAATCCGAAGTTCACAGACATTTTTTCTCAACTTGTAACTGTTATTTTTTTATCCCGTGACCTTGTGTGAGCGACGATTTATGTAAATTCTATTTGCATAACATACACAAGACGGGGGTCAAATAAGATGTACGGGAATAGAGAGGTTGAAATTATTCTTTGTACGATTTGGAGGACAAATTAATGAAGTGGCAGGCGCTAGGTGCAGCGGTGTGGTTTTGGCTGAGATGAAGATATTATGCGTGCACTTCTAGAAAAGATGAATTGCAGCGAACTTTAAGTATGATTAGAATACGAAATGCTCTATATGGATTTAGATCAAGGTGAAGGTCAGAGTTGGGATTGTGTTTTTGGGTTTTTGTTAAGTTCACGTAAGGCAGAGGTTTTCGATTAATTGGGGTTTAAAGGTTTAGGTTTGGTTATCTTTGTTCTTAATTGTAATATAATGGGAGGGTGATATTCTCCAACACACGTAAAACGTATAACTATGTTATGCGACATATAACATAAAGAATTGATGAAGAATTGATGAAGTCTGCATTTCTATCTGAATTAGCTTCCATAGCCTTTGTCCAACCAAGAACAAACTACAAGGCAGCAGTTGTTTCATTTTTGGAGTTGTCTCTCACAGAAGAGTTGCTCTCCCCAGCTATGGAGCCTCATCTGCCCGGTGTTTGAGCTCAATACCGTTGAAGTTTTCAGCCATGCGCTCTCTCTCCCGACCACCTAGTTCCCGTTAGGGTTAAATAAATGTTCAACTTTCAGAACTTTAGATCCATAAGGCAAATGAAGTAAAGTTTATATGTTTATTGTGTACGACTTTAGCAGAGATGGTGTGGTCAAGCACTATGCCGAATAGCCTTTCACTGTTCGGTTTATAATACGCTTTATTTTAGAGTACGTTTTAGACTCTATTCTATATTTAAAGTCGAGATACGGAATGAAGATTTGAGTTAAGGGCAGCGTAGGTTAGGTTTGTTTTTTTTTTTGCGAGAAGAAATAAGTGCTATTGTAATATTATGATGCAGATTTACAATTACAGCCTTAATGGCAATATGCATGTTACGTTGATCGTTCAATCCTAAATAAGCTGACCAATAATTTAATTAATCCGTGATAGTTTTCTAGGAAAACTTTAAGTGAGAGTTCGTCGTTTTTCTTTCACCCTTAATTAAAAATGTGACGAGCGAACATTTATCCTGCCGACAACGCCAATTGTAACGAGCCAACAGTTACCATGCTCGCAACGCCACATGTAATGAGACCTAATTGCCTGTAGTGCCACGTGTTAACGAGTTTAACCACTCATTCTAGACAACATTGACCACAGTATAGATACTCAAGATGCAGGTTCGCTATTGATCCTTTATTACATGAATCAAGAAATGCTTCATAATAACACAATAAATCAACAGGAATGCTTCTCAATAATAGTCTGAATCAACTGACCCCTAACAGTCCTTCACTAGGCTTTATATAACTGAATCCACATGTCTATAATCCTCCTTAACACAATACGGCTAACCCGTTCTATAACCGACTTGACATAGTCACACAGACTGACTGATCTAAGCGAGCGATGAAGATGGAAGAGAGCTCGCTGAAACGGGAAGAGAGAGAGAACGAGTCCTGCCGTGCCCTCCTATTTATGCCTTGTATCCGTACTCGTCTCCGTACTTGTATTCCTCCGTAATCGATACTTGTACTCGATCTCCGACCACCAGTTGCGTAGTTCAAACGTACAGACCGTAAAATAACATCTGCGTCCTATCCATCAAAGCCGACAGGCCGTCTGAATACCGTTTCCCAAAATAGCACGCGCCGGCCTTGAGGTTGTTATCAGCCCGACCCAATAAGCCACCTGTTATCGGTTGCATCAGACCAACACTGTGTCTCGGCTTCTCGTTCGTTATCATTTGTAACTGGTAGTTAGGCCTACCCCAGTTACATCCACCCCTGCTTTTTTTGTGTGTTTTCAACCACAAACAACGCCTGGCAGGTGCACTCCTCCAAAGTCAATCGCACAGTCGTAAAAAAAAATCTATTGTTCCATTCACTGTCCACGACGTTCCATTCGTATACGATTGACAGTTCTACCTATTTCACATATCAACTGTGTCTACATCATCTTTCTGAGACACAAAACAGTTCTAGAATTCACATCCACCCTTTCCATTTGGTGCCTTCACCAGTTCACTTCTATAGCTCTTTGAACAGTCTGTTTTCATACCAGCGCGACCATGAAAGAATTGATGGTTGCTGACAAAAAATTTCGTATTCCTTCTGTTCCTTAAACTTCTCCGCGGACCACTTATCTGATGGTCTACTGTCTCTCTGCTTCTGGAGGGACCGGGATCCTCATTGTTGCCGGTATCCTCCCCTTGCGTATCGCTGTTGTTCTGTTGATGGTGATATGGTTCCGGAATGGGTATGTGAATTTCCGTTATAACTTCCGGTTCCCTAATTGTCTTGGGTTTCTCTGTGTGTAACTGCTCTTCTTGCCTATTCCAATATTTCTTTAATTGAGCAATATTCGCCCACCGATCCGGTTTGGCGTGATCGATGGGTCTTATCTTAAAGGGGCCACCTGCTACTTTAGGCATCTCCACGACTTGCCATATCTCCTGTCCCCAGAGATCGTGGATTTTGTTTCTGCCTAACGGGTGGCTACGCAGTAATACCCTGTCATTCAGTTTGAGTGGCGGGTCCTTCGTCTGTATCGGCGGTTCCCTTCGCCGAGATTCATGTTCTAGTCTTTCCTGTACTACCCTGTACATTTCTCTAATTCTTCTCATATGTTCATTCACATATTCCAGTGCGGTGTATGAGCCAGTCATACTCTCCCTTTTTCCTAGGAACAAATCAAGAGGGAGTCGAGCCTCTCGTCCGAACAGCAACATGTATGGCGAAAAGCCGGTTGTGGCATGTGGTGTGCAGTTGTATAGATATACCAACTCTGGGAGAAAATCAGGCCAACGTTTTTTTCTGTTCAGGTTCTAGCGTACGCAGCAAATCATGCATGCTGCGGTTGAACCGTTCACACTGTCCGTTTCCTTTCGGATTAAATGTGGTTGTTCTAGATTTGTTGATCCCGTAGTGGCTGCACAGTTGGTTAATTACTTCTGACTCGAAAGCCCTTCCTTGGTCAGAGTGTAATTGTCTTGGTATGCCATATTTGATGAACCAATGTTGTAATAAGACCTTTGCCACTGTTTTGGCAGTCTGATCTCGCGTGGGCACCGCCACCGTCCATTTGGTGAATACATCAGTCATTACCAACACATGTTCCGTCCCATCCGATGATTGCTCCAACGACGTAAAGTCCATAGCCACAATCTCTAGTGGTTTTGTCGCTAGTAGGTGTCCTGATGGCTGTCTCATTTTGACAACTGGCATTTTCGCATGCTGACACCTCACACAAGCCTCACAATGGCGTTTGACCTCCATTTCCATATTGGGCCAGTAACACCTCCGTCGTAATATTTTGTGGGTTCTGTCCTGACCCTGGTGTCCTGCCCTGTCATGTGCCAACCTTAGCACTTCTTCTCTTAACTGTCCCGGCACCACCACCTGGTGTATTGTGCCATCAATTTGGTCATGAATTCTCCGCATGAGAACACCATCCTTTATACTGAGACGGTTCCACTGACTCAGTATTTTCTTTGTTTCTCGACCAAATTGTTCTCTTTCCCTCCTTCCTGGGAATTTTTGTTCCTGGACGTGTTTCAATAGCGGTTGTAAGCCACTATCCGTTCTCTGGGCATCTCTTATCTTTTGGTGATTAAGGCAATTAAAATCACTACTGTCCATATGTTCGGGTTCCGTGGATATGTGCTCCACCCCGGTCTGCCCGTTCTGCATCACTTGTACCCCATGAGGGATATCTGTTGACGCTCTGACCTCACATATTCCTGTCAGTGTTTCTTCCTCATCACCCGGTCTCTCGTAAGGATTCCTTGATAAGGCGTCCGCATTGCCATTGGACCGCCCCGGGCGATACTTTATCTCTAGGTCAAAGAGTGCCAATTCTGCTGCCCATCGCTGTTCGATGGATCCCAACTTTGCTGTCTTTAGGTGACTCAAGGGGTTATTGTCAGTGTATACCACACATTTAGCACCTAATAAATAGTCCCTGAATTTTTCCGTCACAGCCCATTTTAATGTCAAAAGTTCTAGTTTCATGGCGCTGTAATTTGTCATGTTCCTCTCTGATCCCTTCAGAGCTCGACTTGCATACGCAATAACCCTGAAACCTTGCTTTTGTTGTTGTGATAGCACAGCTCCCAGACCTTTAGAGCTGGCGTCAATTTCTAGCCGAAATGGTTTGTCAAAGTCCGCGTATCCCAATATCGGTGCCTCTGTCAAAGCCTTTTTCAATAGTTTAAACGAGTTCAGGCATTCATCAGTCCATAATTCACCTATCAGTTGTGTTTTACCTTTCTTTTTCTCCTTACTGTGTTTCTTTGTCATTTTGTTTACCAAGTCATGCAATGGTGCGGCAATTTTTGCAAAACCCGGCACAAATTTTCTATAATAGGAAGCAAAGCCCAAGAATGACCTGACCTCTACCGTAGTTGTTGGTTGTTTCCATTCTTTAACAGCTGCAATTTTATCTGGGTCAGTGGCGATGCCATCCGACGAAATCACGTAACCCAAAAAATGTACCGATTTCAAACCAAAGCAGCATTTGTCTGGGTTCAGCTTTACTCCTATCTCCCTAAGACGGAGAAACACTTGTTCTAATCTTTTTAGATGGTCCTCCCAAGTTTTTGAGTAAACTAGAATATCATCCAAATACACCAACATTATTTGAAATAGAAAGTCACTCATAGCACTCTGCATTACTCGCTGGAATGTAGCAGGTGCATTAGTTAGACCAAACGGCATACGGGTCCACTCGTACAGTCCCAGTGGAGAAATAAATGCAGTTTTATGTTGATCGTTGGGGTGCATGGCCACTTGGTGGTAGCCACTGGCCAAATCCAAGGTAGAAAAAAATCTTGCTCCCCCCAACGCATCAAGACATTCATCAATACGAGGCAAGGGGAATGCATCCCTTCTTGTGATATTGTTCAATTTCCGGTAATCACAACACAGTCTTATCTCCCCTGACTTCTTTTTTACCACTACAATCGGTGCCGCATATGGGCTCGTACTGGTTGTAATAATTCCCTTTTTTAGTAGATCGTTCAGGTGTGCTTTCACCGCAGAGTAGTGACTTGGTGGCAATCTTCGATAAGGTTGCGCCACCGGCTTGTCTTGTAGTAAGGGTATCTGGTGTTTTATTACTTCCGTGTACCCCAAATCACCCTCATACGAGGCAAATATATCACTGTATTTCTTCAGCAATTCATTTAGTTTTGGGTCCTCAGTTTCCGGGAATGTATATGATCGGCCATCTTCTTTCTTCACCTCGGCCGTCACATTGACCGACCTAATTGTTACTTCATTACTACTGGTATTGATCAGTTCGATGCACTGTGCCGACCTTTGTACCTCGACGTTCTGTGGTACTCCTACCAGAGTGTTAGGCGGTATAAAAATTTCTTCATCCAAAACATTTGCTACCAACCCTTGAACTAGTCCGTTTTCCGCTGATGTGTATGTCCGCAGTAACACGACGCCTGCCCTCAGTGCGGCGCCACATGGTTCTATCATCACATCACCATTCACGCTTCTATCACCAATTTGTAATGTGATTGCCTTGACCGTGTTTGCCGGGACTGATATCCTTCCTCTGGTCTTGGCAAACCTGGCCAACTTGGATCCCCGACCTGGTGTGGTCGATCCGACAATATTTGTAAGAAATTCTGGCAACTGGCCAAGAATATTCATGCCCAACAGGCAAGGTATATTTGACACATTTGTCTCTAGGTTGTGTTTCGTAACGAACACCCCAACCTGCTTCAACCTATGTCCTGCCACCACGACATCCGCCAGAAAATAACCACAGTATGGAATGGTTAGTCCATTAGCTGCCGTCAGGCGTATGCCTGTGTCAGACCTCAACCTATGGTCTTTTCCTTTCATCCATTTGGTGTAAAAATTTTCCGTGATTGTCGTCACCTGGGAGCCTGTATCCACAATTGCCTTCACCGCGATGTCCCCAATCGTAATCACCATTTCGGGACAGACTCCCATCATTTTGCTTCTTGGGCCATAACCTCGCCCCTCTGTAGCCTGGCCCTGCCTTACAGAGGACGACCGTTTCCCTGGCAGTACCGTGCCATATGTCCGGGTTGTGAACAAGACAAACAAATTGGTCGACCGTCTGCCGTCCATTGGAGTGATGGCTTGGCAGGACGCGGCCGTCCAACCCGTCCCTGTTTTGTCCCGTTCTTTTCCTGATTCTCAGCTGTTGACCTGCTTTCCAGCCTCTCCAAACGTTGGTCAACCTTCTCTAGGTGGGCCAACAGTTGAGCCATCATGGTCTCCATCGTGTCGGCCCCTGTGGGTGGGGATTGTCTCTGTTCAGGCACAGAGACTTTGTCCACCGAACAGTTCGATTGGTCCTCATCCTCGGACCTGCGGATCGCTGAGTTCCTGACCTGAAGGAAGGTCAGCTGCGGGTCTTTGTGGACCTCCTCTTTCAACTCTCTCCTTAAGATCGGGGTTGCTAGCCCCTCGATGAAATGGTCCCTCAGTAGGCGTACATCAATGTCCGGTGATTTGCCCTTTACCAAATCAAAGGCCCTGTTCATCCTGTGTGAGTACTCCATCACACTCTCCGCCATTCTCTGCTTTAAGCCCACGAATCCCGATAGCAGTTGCACTCCCGACCGTCTCTCCCCAAAGGTCTCCATAATCAGATCCAGCACCTTATCTGGATCTGATTGGACGGTCCTATCGTGGCACTTAACCTCTGCCCTAACCGTTTCACCTATACTGCCCATCAGCAGTCTTAATCTTTCCTCTGGTGACATATGTCTCGAGGCCCAGGCCGCTTTGACCTCTTCACTGAACCTGTTGGTTAAAGTTGGATCTCCGTCCCCGTAAAATTTGTTAATATGGGACTCTCTGGGTAGGACCACTATATGGGTCTGCTTCTCGTCCAGAGTAGACATTTTCTTCCTTAAGTACTAAAAAAAAAAGAGTTCTTTCTTACCGTGTGTATGAAAAATTTTTCCTCGTTCCTCAATTTTCACAGTTCCTGAATGTCCGAATTCACACACACACTAAACACAGTTATGCACAAGGTTGACTATAGGTGCCTTAAACGGCAAGTCTAGTTGAATTCATCCTGATCGCAGCGCCAATTGTGACGAGCGAACATTTATCCTGCCGACAACGCCAATTGTAACGAGCCAACAGTTACCATGCTCGCAACGCCACATGTAATGAGACCTAATTGCCTGTAGTGCCACGTGTTAACGAGTTTAACCACTCATTCTAGACAACATTGACCACAGTATAGATACTCAAGATGCAGGTTCGCTATTGATCCTTTATTACATGAATCAAGAAATGCTTCATAATAACACAATAAATCAACAGGAATGCTTCTCAATAATAGTCTGAATCAACTGACCCCTAACAGTCCTTCACTAGGCTTTATATAACTGAATCCACATGTCTATAATCCTCCTTAACACAATACGGCTAACCCGTTCTATAACCGACTTGACATAGTCACACAGACTGACTGATCTAAGCGAG
Source organism: Physella acuta (assembly GCF_028476545.2). Classification (NCBI taxonomy): domain Eukaryota; kingdom Metazoa; phylum Mollusca; class Gastropoda; family Physidae; genus Physella; species Physella acuta. Next base: position 46,882 of record NW_026732051.1, read on the forward strand.
CGATGAAGATGGAAGAGAGCTCGCTGAAACGGGAAGAGAGAGAGAACGAGTCCTGCCGTGCCCTCCTATTTATGCCTTGTATCCGTACTCGTCTCCGTACTTGTATTCCTCCGTAATCGATACTTGTACTCGATCTCCGACCACCAGTTGCGTAGTTCAAACGTACAGACCGTAAAATAACATCTGCGTCCTATCCATCAAAGCCGACAGGCCGTCTGAATACCGTTTCCCAAAATAGCACGCGCCGGCCTTGAGGTTGTTATCAGCCCGACCCAATAAGCCACCTGTTATCGGTTGCATCAGACCAACACTGTGTCTCGGCTTCTCGTTCGTTATCATTTGTAACTGGTAGTTAGGCCTACCCCAGTTACAAAAATGTAAACAAAACTTAAGAACATCTATATTGATGTTTTTCTTACTGTTTTCTTGCCGATTTCTTTTCGTTCTTAGATGGGATTGTCCTTCAGTTTAGTCAACTATCTGAAACTCCGTAAATAATGACCCATACAGTTAAACAAAGATAGTGAGACGACTTGCAATTGTCTAAGTCGCGAGATATCTAAGTTTACTATATTATTAAAAACGAGAAGCTAAAAATACTTCAAAAAACAAACTCCGATCAACCTCAACACTAGACTACAAAACAATAGAAAATTGCTTTATGAACTGACGTGGGATCACTGCTGTGGGTGGGGCTACGAAAGTAGAATGGGGGTAGGGCTACAAAAATAGAAGTGATTAATGACCCCGATGGTTGGGGAATAGGCACCGTACGGAAGCGAGACAGAGATAAACTAGTCTGGAACCACGAATTAACGGTCGAGATATTAAGAAACGGAAAGAGAAATCAGTCGTAGGGGCGGGCTACGTCTTCCGGGCCGTCAAAAAAAATGGGATGGGATTGTTGGCGATTTGGGAATACAAAAAGGCAATAACGCGACGTAACTGTGGCTGACGGAAGTAGGAATTCGTCACGCTGAACTTTGACCCGGGACCAAACATCCGTTTATTTTTGGAGAGTAGTGCAATTCTTCCGAGAGAAAATATAGGTCAGGAACGACCGCGATTTCCGTGACGAATAGCCGATAGATTTTAATCGAGCACTTGAGCAGCGAGGATGATTGTATTAAATCCTTGGCGGTACTTTGTTTTCAGATATTAATGCGCGTAAGAAACGAATGTGAAATTGTGGTTATACTTAGAAATGTAGATACGTTTGGGATTACTTTTAAAGAAAAATGTCTAGTGGAAAACAAGGTAGCTAATTTTACGGACCTTAGGCTTAAATTATCTTTTCTTTGTCTTGTTTTCGTTTTAGTTTTACATTTTATTTTTCTATCGATATATAAATTAACGACAATGAATCTCATTCACTTGCGTCACTTTGTTCTTAATTTTGTGGAATTTATTGGGCCAGCCCTTAATTTCTCAATAAAGATAGATAATGTATGTGTTACAACTTCGGACCGAGTGTCCTATTGAGGTAAGCAAGTGAGCACTATTGGTCCCATTCGACTCTTCCACTGTGCTGCTATTGGGCTCACCCCACTGCCCCACAATTACGCTATTGGGCCCACCCCACTGCCCCACAATTACGCTCTTGGGCCCACCCCACTGCCCCACAATTACGCTCTTGGGCCCACCCCACTGCCCCACAATTACGCTATTGGGCCCACCCCACTGCCCCACAATTACGCTCTTGGGCCCACCCCACTGCCCCACAATTACGCTTTTTGACCCACCCCACTCCCTCACAAAGTGACGCTCTTGGACCCACCCCCACACCTTTACCAAGTGTCGCTTTTGGTCCAACATAACTCCCCTCACCCCCACCACCCACCCTCCCCCCAACCTCACCAAAGGACTCACTTGCTCCCAATGAATCAAATTACAACTCTAAAACCAATGCCATTGGAAGAAATATACTTAAACATTGAGACAAACTCTGTACACGAAAACAAAATTCAAAAACATTTGAAACAAATTGTGCAAGAAATTGTACGACAACAGTGTTTATGAAGTGCTGACAAAGCTTTTTTGTCGTCATAAAATTTTAAAATGCCGATATGGCTTGTACCAGAAACGTTTTTGTTTTTATCACATGTGTTTTTGGTGCAGATTAGACATGAACAGGTCAGTTAGTTGGTCAGTGGGGAAGGTCAATGATATGGTCAATGAACAGATCTATGAGTTAGTCAATGTGAATGTTCATTAGTGAGTCATTAATTAGGTCTTTAAGCAAGTCAATTTGTCTCGGAAAAAAGAGCAGGTTAATTGGTTGCCATGAAAAGGTCAATGTTTAGGTCAGCGAATAGGTCAGCTAGTAGGCTAATTGGAAGGTTAATGTGGTCATAAAATAGGTCCTTGATTAAGTCAATGAGTTGGTAAAAAATGTTGAATACGTAAAATAATGTTCATGTCAGTTATAAGATTTTTAGTTTGAGTTCATTATATAGCAGTATAATTAGAATGAGGCCACAATTTAATCAAGTGAAATCATTACTGCAATTAAATTCGGAGTACATGCGGCATATATTAACACACAGAACCGACTAATAGGGGTAGCTAGCTCTTCATATTCTATTCACCCCCACTCCACGCCCCACCTTCATTCTGTATTTGATATGTCAAGTCAGCATTAATGACATGTGTAAACCACCAAACTCATTACGCTAATACATTAATTATGTGATATAGTGGCCGAGTAGACGGAGCGTTGACTTCTAACCCGGAAGTCTTGAGTTCAGATCTCAGAGTTGATTCTATTAGATATCCTTTATTCAACCCAGCGCTGATGTTAAATGAGATATAAAAAAAAATCAAAGGCTTCTTGGATTAGAACTGACCACGTTATGACTTGATATGCTGTGGTCACATAAATAGATCAGCTCTATTTTATATGTGCTTTTGACCGTCATCTCCGAAAAACACTTTAGGAACAGCGTTTCTTTTAGACTTTTTTCTCCTAGCGGGGGGGGGGGGGGGGGGGTAATTGAACTTTTTTAAGAGAGGTCGGAGCTGACTAAATTTTTCAAAGGTAGCAGACACTGGTAAAAGTATATATTTTCTGTATAAATTCTATTTAGTACGGAGGGAGAGCGATGCATGAAGAGATGCCTGAAAGAAACTCTGTTTATGAACAACCTTTCCAACAGATTCCCATATAAAATTTATTTGTAACATGTTTTTCTGAGTTTGAAAACAACATCCCTTCGTGTTTCTCATGTTTGAGTTATGTAACGGCGTAAAAAATTCCCAACAGTGTACATTGATACCAATATTGATTTACCCTCATACGTTGAAAGTTTTAAGAGCAAAAAATCTGGCAACTTCCGTTGATACTGGCTAGTGCATCCGGTGCATTCTATTACTGAGGCACTCAGCCACGTGGAGAAAAAAAAATGTGAATCTTTTACAAACGGGATAAATCATAGGAAACGTATTCACATCACTTTTCTACTTAACCTCTCACCCGTAGGAATTTTCCTTAGTTCCGTTGCCTGGGAATCATGGAAATGTGCAGGGGGGATAATCAAGATATGTGAAATTGACAAGAGTTATCTCCAGACACTTAAAGTATACAAATAGCAGGGTAAACATGGAGAATAAAAACTTGTTTTTTTTTCTTTATTAATGTAATGTTGTTGTGGCTTGTCGTGTTGCCATGGTTATTACAATAAGGCAACCGGCTGAAGATCTGTATTTGTAGTTCACGTTACTAAAGCACATGATAGTTACACGCCTATTCTTATTGTGTAATGTAGGACGAGATTTCCCCCAACACCATAAGTATTACGTGTCAAACTGTTATGCGCCTTAAAGACCGTTAACTGCAATTTCAGCCTGCATTTCTTTCTGGAATTTCTTCCGTAGCCTTTGTCCAACCAAGAACAAACTACAACTGCCTGTTGCTTAATTCTTGGAGTTTTCCCTAAATAGGGTTGCTGACCCCAGCAATCAAACATCATCTGGCCGGGGGTTTGAACTCGAGACTGTTGGGCTTAGCAAACATAAGTCTTACCAACCCGACCACGCCGATCCCTTACACGCCTATGATGGCTCAGTATTTGAGACAGTGCACAGTGAAGTTGAAGAAAGAATCAATCAGTATTTTTTTTGGCCGCGGAAATTGAAGGAAAATGAAAGTCACCACAATTCCCATCCGCAGTTAACCTAGCCTAGACAGATGGTTAACTTGGACAGATGGGGGAATTGTCAGATCCGTTTAAACTTGGCTGGATTGGAAGCTATTATGTGGAACTTAGTGGTGGAGTAGTAGATCACTACATTCGTAACCCGCAAGTCACGAGTTCGGTACCACGTCACTACCCCATATTTAAATCCAGCGGGGCATTATAGGATGAAGTAAATCCTTGTCCCCAAGGGTCTTACGGCTGGCAACATGGGGGAGAGAAATGCTCCATTCTTTACCCTGCTGAGGTCTGTCTAGAACCGATGCAATGCTCCAACCTGTTATACTGTACTGGAGAGAGAGTGGGGGAGAGAAAATGGCTCTAATTCTATAGAAAGTAAAGTTCTCTTTCAAAACTGCCCTTCTATGGTTAGCAGTCCAGCTCTCTACCGCTAGGCCACTCCGTCACTAATCCCATAGCATAACCTGTAAAGATGCCCTCACAATCTCTATTACATAGAAGCAAAATATATTTGAAAATTAAATTAATTCAGCACCAAAAATTATTACATATACCATAAGCAGACCTAAGTCAACAAAAATTAAATTAACCCATCACCATAAATTATTACACATAACCAGAACTAAGTCAACGAAATACGAAAAACAAAACAAATACGGGTTTGTGAAAACGGTATATAAATGTATGCAGATGTTCAGAAATCATAATGTTCAAGCCTTAACTAAGTTAATTATATTTTTCATTTTAACCTTCACATTTTAAGAATTCTTAACTTAACCTAAAAACGTGTTACACTTTTCCGTAAACCCATCCCAAACTCTTATTCTAACATCAACCATAACGCGCTAATGAGGAAGTACTAATTGGTGCATGCAGCTATTTTTAAACACAGATAATTAGCGATAGCTGGGTAGCTTCAACAGAAACGTTCTTGAAAGCTTTACATAATAATGTAATAACGTTAGCTTTTTTAAGGAAAACTGAAATAACCACAATTTTAGATAGCATCATAATAACAGCAAAAATGTCACTATGTTACTTAACACTAACGCTAAAATGATGTCATTTTTTTTACATAGCACTATCATAAAATCTCTTTTGACTTTCTCGTATACGGAGTATAGAGAAAGTATTGTAATCGTGCAAACAAAATTAAATGAGATTTTGACAGTTTTCAACGTTTTACATCCCCCTCGCCCCTCCCCCCCCCCCTTTTTTTTAATATATCGTATACGGAATTTAAAGGATGCCTTGTTATCGTGCAAAAATCTAAATCGAGATTTGGGCAAATTTTGGACGTTTTATAATCATCTGGAGCCGGATAACTTACGTTTACAATCATGTCAGACCCTCTCTTTTTCTCTCTCTCCCTCTTTTTCTCTTTCTTGCTCTCTTTATCTCTCGTTCTTTCTCTCATTGAGTGTATGTGTTTGTATTTGTACGCGTTTTACGTTAGGTGGACCAAATTGCTAATATAAATACCTGATCCTACAAAAATATTTCTATTAAATTTTGAGCGATTTCATTTTTTAAAACATTAATCAAATGGGATAGCTCTACTTGAGGTTTTTTTTTTTTATTTCTAATCTTTTGACTTCTTAACTAACCATAAATAATGCGTTTATATAAAACCCATGTATTTTTTCTGCAATTACATCCAATAAAACAATATCAATAAAACTTTTATTTTTACGTTTATCTTTCTTTGCTAGCTAATGTACGTATATATGATGTATACATATCAGTTAAGTATTAAAAAAAAACGACTTCGGACTAAAATAATTTTTTGAGAAAAATGATTAATTCGAGGTGTTATTTCTAAATTGCACAGAGCTTTTAACTTGTAGGTTATTGTAACAACTGGGTCGGTGCTAAACAATATTCAGTTGTCTTCACTGTGTATATTAAACTTGGAGCTAGAATTGGGGTTAGAGTTAGTGTTAGGTTTATGGCTAGGTTAAGAATAACGCTGCAGCTGTGGTTAAGTTTAAGGTAGAGATGGTTACGGCGTTCTAGACAGTAGCAAAATATAGCCAAATTTAAGTTAATTAATTCAGTTTAAAGTAACTTTATTTAGATCGTATACGTATCTATAGATCCATGACAGACAGGTCTGTAGCCTCTAAAGCCACATTAAAACAGATGGGAAGATATTCATAAATTGATGGCAACCGTCCCAAAGACCATCTCATTTACATTGCCCCTGGGGGTTGTGGGAAGAAATTAGTGCAGTATTACGGTGGGGGGGGGGGGGGTGAGCCCTATGAGGTAACCATCAAATTTAAATTAAAATGAATAGTCTAGAAAACTAAAATACATTATTTATAAACATTGGTTAAAAAAAATTATAATGTATTTCTAAAGTTCCGGGTTCTTTATGTCAGTAATGTTCATGCTAATATTCTAATGAGGGTGTTTTACATGGTCCCATGTAGACATACCATTTACCAGAAGCCGGGTTGGTTATTCAACTTACTGTTGTGTTTCTACCAAAGAATAATTTTAGTCCCACGAAGGCCAAGTTTTACTATAGTAGAGAAACATAGTTTAGACCCACGGAGGTTTAGTTAACAGTAGAAATATATAGATCTTGTTCCATAGACCCGGCTAGGTATATTCGGCCTTGTAAAGAAATCTAGTCCTAACCAATGTAAAAATATACCGTTGAGGTATGAATGTATAGACTTATTCCATTGACGGTGTATAAAACCTACACTTATCTGATGTAAAAGTTTAAAATAAATTGAACACTGGGTTGAAAAAAGCAGATGCACCAACACACAGATACACGCACACACTTCAATAAAAAGAAACACGAAATTCCAAATAAATCTCTCTTACATGTACACTCAGAAATCAAAGGAAAAACTAAACCTTTCAAAACTCTCCCTGTATATCCCTGGAAAAAGCACATACATAATTTATAGCCGGCTATAATACACTACCTCCATTACGATAAGATTCTAGCTAGACTGGCCTTGGTTAAAAAAAATAACGGTTAACCAAAACCTAAGCTAATACGTAGTATATTTTAGTAAACAAAACCTATTACCTAAAATAAAATCAGCCATTAGTCCAATACAAGTTATAATAAGAAAATGTTACTATAAATAGAAATAATGTAAAAACAAATTTCTTAATCTTATGTGGGCATATCAAACGCCACCATGAGTTGGTATGTAACATTCATTACATATAAGATTGTATTTACATAACATAAGATTTAACTATATGTTTTTTCTCTATGGTTTATAATCATAATAGAAGAAAGTTTTTTTTTTACTTTTCTTGACCTCCATTTGAATTCAGGAAGTCAAGATTTTTCAAATTAAATCAACAAGGCGCTAATGTAAATATAACACGATATTCATTTTAAAAGCACTTAAAGCCTAATCTTTTTAATTAAATTGTAAGGGTTTTATAAGAAGCTAGTGCTGATGAACCAGGCTATAAAATTGAGCAAAGGCTCAATGTATTACACTGTCACGATCCTTGACCAATAGCTGGTTCTCAACAAAACGGAATAGATCTTCTTTTTCTTCGTTCTTAATTGTAAAGTTGGACGCGATTTCCACCAACCATTGAAGTATTACGCGTCAACCATGTAGGCCATTGACTGCGATTTCAGCCTGCTTTTCTTTCTGTATTTGCTTTCATTGCCTTTTTCCAACCAAGAGCAATTACAAGGCAGAAGTTGCTTGATTTTAGAGTTCCGTCTGCGGTTGCTGTCCAACAGCTATAGAGCCTCATCTGCCCGCGGGTCTGAACTCGAGACTGTACGGATTAGCAACCATGAGCTTTACCGACTCGACCACACCGACCCCTGGAGTAGATCTAACAATGGCCTGGATTTTAACTCACACAATTCGTCCCCACCACACACCCTGGATTATACAAGTGCCCTAAAACATGTCTGAAAGACTGATGACCTTCCTCGATCTGTGACGGGTACACTACCTCAGGTCAATACGGTACCTGGACATTGCGTTGACCACTAAATCACGTTACACTGTCTATATACACTTGGATCTGTAAAGATAATTCTTTGTTAAGCTCTTTTATCATCCACACCGTAGTGTATATATTAAACGACTTCTAGCTACACAAATTTACAATCTCGATCTCTCCACCTCACCCCATCCCTCACCCACCCCACCACCACCACACACCAACACAAAATCGCAGCCATTTCCCACATCCACTCTCCCGTCTCCATCTGTACATAATCAATGAGCCCCAGTGTTTGGTCCGTATCACCATAGTGCAGCACCATCATAAGTCCATTCCACCACTGGTCACCTACTAGTCATTAGCCGACAACACGAATCTGATTATCTAAGAATGACCTGATCAAAAATTCTTGCCACATCTGTTTCGCGGTTTCCCATAGAGGGGACACAGGGTGTGGTGGTAGGGTGTGGTGGTAGGGTGTGGTGGTAGGGTGTGGTGGTAGGGTGTGGTGGTAGGGTGTGGTGGTAGGGTGTGGTGGTAGGGTGTGGTGGTAGGGTGTTGTGATAGGGTGTGGTGGTAGGGTGTGGTGGTAGGGTGTGGTGGTAGGGTGTGGTGGTATGGTGTGGTGGTAGGGTGTGGTGGTAGGGTGTGTTGGTAGGGTGTGGTGGTAGGGTGTGGTGGTAGGGTGTGGTGGTAGGGTGTGGTGGTAGGGTGTGGTGGTAGGGTGTGGTGGTAGGGTGTGATGGTAGGGTGTGGTGGTAGGGTGTGGTGGTAGGGTGTGGTGGTAGGGTGTGATGGTAGGGTGTGGTGGTAGGGTGTGGCAGTAGGGTGTGGTGGTAGGGTGTGGTGGTAGGGTGTGGCGGTATGGTGTGGTGGTAGGGTATAGTGGTAGGGTGTGGTGGTAGGGTGTTGATGATGATGGTGCATGGTTTGGGCATAAGGATGGTATTTTTATTTTAGTTTAAACAAGTGGTATCATTGATTTTAGGAAGTATATTTTTTGGTCGTTTTTAGGTAAAAAATTATAAATACATTATCTCACTCTTTCTCTCTCTCTCTCTCTCTCTCTCTCTCTCTCTCTCTCTCTCTCTGTTTCTCTCTCGTATATATATATATATATATATATATATATATATACAAATATATATATATTATATAATACACATATTTATTATTGATATATATTAATGTAAATACGCACAAACCTTTACAATATATATATATATATATATATATATATATATATATATATATATATATATATATATATACATATATATATATATATATATATATATATATATGTATATATGTATATATGTATATGTATATATATTGTGTACCCTATTGAAAACTACAAGACAGCTGCACGATATACACATGGAATTACCAAATAATCTGTTGTCAGCGCGCGCCCCCTGGAGTCTAAAATTAAACCGGAAGTTCCATCCAGATTCCAGACAACCACATGTGGCACAAAACGTCACATTCGCTGATCACTGCCCGATGCAACATGTCGCGCCACCAGCGGCCGCCGAACAGCGGAGCAACTTCCGGTTTGACTTTTTGAGTACGTATAGTACGAGGTGGCTAACTTTTGAGCCAATGGTAAAGTGCTCGATTACTTCCTGCTGTAGAGAGTGCAGACATTGTCCTTGAAGCTACGTCAGGGTGAGTCATAGAGTCTACTACACTACAAAAGTTAGTGGTAATAATATGTTGGGTTTTCTAAAAATCATTTTGTTTTCTATTTCACACTAAGATCAAGTATATAGGCCTTTGATACCAATTTCCAGTGTTTGTTCTAGGCATCCCTTCAGGTAGGGGGGGGGGGATTAAATCACCCCGAAAAATATCAAGTGTCACCCCCCCCCCCAACCCGGAGAAAAAATTCTGGTAGAAACAATGCCAATTTCTCTTCTCCCTCTAGCTCCTGCAAGTACGAAATGAACAGAAGTACATTGATATAAGTACGTTTGAATTAGTTTCTTTTAGTCCAAAATTTATAATCGCCTATATTCAATGAGCAATATTGCAAGGCTAAATTAACTATGAGCATTGATTCGTTCAAGAGGTTTTTGTTCGTTTTCGGTTGTTGTTTTTTTTCTTGTTTATTTATTTATTTTTGTAAAAATGTTTTGTTTTTCTATACTTTTCGTTAGATAAATGATTCGGTATTTACATACCACGACCTCTTTTTTTTCTAATTACCAAACCAAACTATCAGACATAAAACGAACCGTCTGTGTTTCTCTACGCAAGAGTATTGAACAAATAGGGTGGGTGATGCGGGGGGGGGGGGGGGGGGGAGGGGGTGTCTCAAATAGGGTGCCGGACAATTTTCGGATTGCTGATTATCCGAATACTGACTACCAGTGGCCGAATATGGACTGTCCGTGTATTTCTTTTCCGAATACCGATTTCTAGAATACTGACTTCCAGACTATGAGTTGCCCAATATTCACTGTCCGAGTAGGCTATATAGTGTTCGAATATTTCTTTTCCGAATACCGATTTCTAGAATACTGACTTCCAGACTATGAGTTACCCAAATATTGACTGTCCGAATATCTAATGTTCGAATATTTCTTTTCCGAATACCGATTTCTAGAATATTGACTTCCAGACTATGAGTTGCCCAATATTCACTGTCCGAGTAGGCTATATAGTGTTCGAATATTTCTTTTCCGAATACCGATTTCTAGAATACTGACTTCCAGACTATGAGTTACCCAAATATTGACTGTCCGAATATCTAATGTTCGAATATTTCTTTTCCGAATACCAATTTCTAGAATACTGACTTCCAGACTATGAGTTGCCCATTATTGACTGTCCGAATATCTAATGTTCGAATATTTCTTTTCCGAATACCGATTTCTAGAATACTGACTTCCAGACTATGAGTTACCCAAATATTGACTGTCCGAATATCTAATGTTCGAATATTTCTTTTCCGAATACCAATTTCTAGAATACTGACTTCCAGACTATGAGTTGCCCATTATTGACTGTCCGAATATCTAATGTTCGAATATTTCTTTTCCGAATACCGATTTCTAGAATACTGACTTCCAGACTATGAGTTACCCAAATATTGACTGTCCGAATATCTAATGTTCGAATATTTCTTTTCCGAATACCAATTTCTAGAATACTGACTTCCAGACTATGAGTTGCCCATTATTGACTGTCCGAATATCTAATGTTCGAATATTTCTTTTCCGAATACCGATTTCTAAAATACTGACTTCCAGACTATGAGTTGCCCCAATATTGACTGTCCGAATATCTAATGTTCGAATACTTCTTTTCCGAATACCGATTTCTAAAATACTGACTTCCAGACTATGAGTTGCCCATTATTGACTGTCCGAATATCTAATGTTCGAATATTTCTTTTCCGAATACCGATTTCTAAAATACTGACTTCCAGACTATGAGTTGCCCCAATATTGACTGTCCGAATATCTAATGTTCGAATACTTCTTTTCCGAATACCGATTTCTAGAATACTGATTTTCCCGAATGCTCTCATTACAAATTTAGTTTTCTAGTCTGCTGAATGAAAAGTAAACAGTAATTGCTTGCTTTTTTTAAACAATTATAAGTCTGTTTACAAAATTACATAAATTTCAAGATATTTAAAATACATAATGGCTCAGAGGCGTAGCGACCTTTCCTGGCGGCCGGGGGACAAACTTTTCGATTTGCACCCCCCCCCCTTCAAGATTTCGATTTGCACCCCCCTCTCAAACTTTCGATTTGCACCCCCCACCCTCACCCTTTCCATTTATTTTTCCAACCCACTTTGGCGCCCCCTAAGGTCGGCGCCCGGGGACATATGTCCCCCCCCCCCCCGCGTCCCCCCCCCCCCTCGCTACGCTACTGTAATGGCTAAAACCAAAACATCATATAATGAATGTTTTTTTTTATTTTAAATATTAAAGTAATGATTTCAATGTTACGTTATAGGGATTTGGTCGATGCATAAGACAGCCCGGATTTATCGTGTCTAAATGAGACTTATTTGATCTTTTTTTTTATCGAGGCAATCTTAACGTATCGGATTACACTTCATTCATTTGAAATTTGTATTTATTTACCAGTAAATAAACTGGCACAAGATCCATTAGTGAAAGAAATATATTAGATGGTAGTAACCTTGACCTACTGACTCCGCGGTCAGAAAATGGCGGGAAACGGTGACATTGAACATTTATGACCATAATTCTTGGGGACGTATTTTATTGCAGGATTCATATAGTTTTGTGTACTGGATTGAGATGTAAGTGGGGGGAGGGGGGGCAACAAATTTGCTGCAAACGTGAATTTGATATTTTTAAAAACTAAATGGTTCAATTTTTTTTTGTTGGTTAGGAGTCGGGTAATTTGGGTTAGTTGAGGTGTTTTTTTAGCTGCACTCTTCAAATCTTAAATTGTAGGGTGTTGTGGTGTTGGATGGAGTGGGGTGTTGTGGTATGGGGTGGGGTGGGATGTTGTGGTATGGGGTGGGGTGGGATGTTGTGGTGTTGGATGGAGTGGGGTGTTGTGGTATGGGGTGGGGTGGGATGTTGTGGTATGGGGTGGGGTGGGATGTTGTGGTGTTGGATGGAGTGGGGTGTTGTGGTATGGGGTGAGGTGGGATGTTGTGGTATGGGGTGGGGTGGGATGTTGTGGTGTTGGATGGAGTGGGGTGTTGTGGTATGGGGTGGGGTGGGATGTTGTGGTATGGGGTGGGGTGGGATGTTGTGGTGTTGGATGGAGTGGGGTGTTGTGGTATGAGGTGAGGTGGGATGTTGTGGTGTTGGATGGAGTGGGTGGGTGGGGTGGGGTGGGGTGGGATGTTGTGGTGTTGGATAGAGTGGGTGGGTGGGGTGGGGTGGGGTGGGATGTTGTGGTGTGATATGGTGTGGTGTGGTGTTTGTGGATTAGGGTTGTTCAACAGTCGATGTAACTTGAGTTGTGCGGGGAGGTGGGGTGGGGTAAGGCGAGATGAGATGAGGTGGGTTGTGGTGAGGTTAAATGAGGTGGGTTTAGTGAGATGGAAATACGAGAGGTGTGCTGAGGTGTGGTGAGGTGTGACAAGGTGGTGTGGTGGAAAAGTGAGGTTAAGTAAGGTGGGATGAGGTGAAAATAAATGAGGTGGGGTGGGTTGGAGTGGCATGAGGTAGGGTGAGATAAGTTGGGACGGGTTGAGGTTGTGTGAGGTGGGTCGGATTAACAAAACTTCAGTTGTGTGGTGGTCCTGGGGTGGCGTGGGAGTGGGGTGGGAGTAGGGTGGGGTGGGGTGGGTGGTAAGAGAGCGGGAGTAGGGTGTTGTACCCCTTATCTGATACATAACTACAGCCGACAGAATGTATTTTCCCCTCACCTGTCGAAGTTAATCTAAACTCCACGCCCTTCCCCGAAACCTACTCCCCCCCACCCCAACCACCGTGCTACCCTCCCCCAACCCACTTGCAGTTAAAAATAAAACGGCAATAATCTGCACGAGTGCTCGAGTGTCGCGCATGATGTTTCAACACACTTGAGTGAGTACTCACTGCACGACCTACAGTGCGATGAGGTGAGTAATTACTTAAAGTCTACCGTTACTCCACAACCATTGACGTTCTTCTGCAAGACGATTTGAGCGGGGTGGTAAAACAATGTAAAGTAATTTGATTAACTGTCCGTGAAAAGATCAAATAAACATCCCAGCCACAGGCGGACAGGGTGGAACAAAGCTAATTAGCTGAATGATGTATAGATCAGTGGAGTATGCATGGAAGTGTTATATATATATATATATATATATATATAATGTATATATATATATATATATATAAATATATATATATATATATATATACATATATATATATATACCAGTAGATATATGTATATATGTATATTGTATATATATATATATATATATATATATATATATATATATATATATATATGTTACGGTCAAAGACCGAAGTGCGGCCAAAGCCCGCATTGGCCGGCAAATGTGCGCATTGGCCGGCTCTCTTTGCCAAAGCCCGAAGAACTTAGCACTAGGAGCGTATTTCGTACATTGGCCGGCCAATGCGTGCACTGGCTGGGATGTCCTGGCCAATGTTCTATCTAGACTAAGTTGTGATCGCGTTTTCATTATTCTGGGTGCGGTTTCATTGTGAGTAACGTATTGTTTATCTCTTGTTTGTATAGCATTCTATATGTAATGCGACAAGGACCAAAAGGACCGTCAGATCAAGAGACAGACATACCATAGCCTTTCTCCAACCAAGAACAAACTACAAGGCAGCAGTTGTTTAATTTTGGAGTTGTCTCTCCTAGAAGAGTGGCTGTCCCCAGCTAACGAGGATCATCTGCCTGAAGGTTCGAACTCGTGACTTTTCGGTTCAGCAACCATGAGCTTTACCGACTCGACCACGCCGACCCCTGCTTATTGGGCTGAGAGTCTTATGAAAAACTGTAATTTTCATCAAGGAATCCAACAATCGCCATACGAAGCCTTGCAAAGCAAAAGTGGGAGTTAGCACTTCAAATCTACCTAGATAGGCTCTCGATAATTTAGCTACTGAGGAAGATCTTGAGAACGTTGAACAAGAAATGGAGGTTGCCATAAATGCAACGACATCCTCAGCTAACACATATGCTGCCGTGGCATATATATATATATATATATATATATATATATATATATATATATATATATATATATATATATATATATACGTAAATAGAAATAGAAAATGAAAGAGAAGGAGAGAAAAATATATAAAATAGACAATTTGCTTGCACCACTTTAAGCCAACCTCGTCTATAGGAGCTTTTAAACCCAGCGTATTTGGTTTCATAAAGTGACCGGTGTCCTTTTCGTTGGGGCTGCATAATTTATGTTAATTACACCAGCGTTTTCGTGAGAGAGATAATCGCCTTGAGATTCTTGTTTCAATGGATGTTATGTTTTCCTCAAAGAGTGCCATTTGTCTGAGACCCACTTATCCATTATGTTTGCCATAAGTCTTATCCTCTCTTATCCATGATGTTTATCTTATGTCTGATCCCTACTTATCCATTAAGTTTACCTTATGTCTGATCCCTACTTATCCATTAAGTTTACCTTATGTCTGAGACCACTACTTATCCATTAAGTTTACCTTATGTCTGAGACCACTACTTATCCATTAAGTTTACCTTATGTCTGAGACCACTACTTATCCATTAAGTTTTCCTTATGTCTGATCCCTACTTATCCATTAAGTTTACCTTATGTCTGAGACCACTACTTATCCATTAAGTTTACCTTATGTCTCAACTCATTTATTATGTTTACCTTTAGCGTCTTTCTGATTGTAGAACTGTATAAAGTCATATAGAGATATGTGGTCAATTGTGATTTCCATGCTGCGTTATATTTAGCAGCTACCATTTGTATTTAATTTTTGGCAGTTGTATCTATCTGATAGTTTTTTACATTCAGTAGTATGCATTTGAGAGTTATTGTACAATCAGTAGGTATCCTTCTGATAGTTCTTGTACAATTAGTAATGGCATCAATCTGTCTCCTCTCTCTCAGATGTAGAAAGCCAGTGTGTACCCTCTATTCTAAATGTTTCGCAGATTTAGACATCCTATGTGTACCCTATATTCTAAGCATTTCGCAGATTTGAGACAACCTATGTGTACCCTCTATTCTAAACGTTTCGCATACTTAGACAGCCTATGTGTACCCTATATTCTAAACGTTTCGCATATTTAGACAGCCTATGTGTACCCTATATTCTAAACGTTTCGAACTTGTACTAGAGTTTCTTCCAGGCATCTCCTCTGCCCCCCCCCCCCCCCCCCGGAAGAAAATCTACCCCCCCCCCCCCCCAGAACGAAATGGAATTTATATAGAAAACATACTTTTGCCAGTTTCCGCCCCACCCCCATTGGAAACGTTGTCCGCCCCCCACCCCCACCCCACGAAAATATCACCTCCCCCCCCCCCCCCCTCGGGGAAAAAATGTGGAAGAAACACTGCTTGTAACTCGAGTAACGATTTCAAAATCTTCACTCATTTCTAACTCCTCTTACTTTATCTCTGTTTCTCTTTCTATCTAGTCTCCCTCTTCCCCCCCCCCCTTTCTCTCTCTCCACCTCAGTCAACATCTCTCTCAGCCCTTCCTCATCTACTGATGACGTCACATACATGCAAAAAATAAAACATCAACCAAAGCATTAACTAAAACCACACCTTTCCACATTCCTGAAAATACAAAAAAAAATTATTTCTGGAACTGAAAATATCTTTAATGAAAGCATCATGTCTAAACGTAAATTCTATCTCATTTTTTTTTCTAGTAGCTCATACATCCCTCACATACTACAGCTGATTAAAACCCTTTGTTCTTTTTAAAATGACATGTAATGTAGTTTTGATGACGTATACAACATTTTCTATTTATAAACGAAAAAAAACGAATGAATTGACTCCCTTATTATCGTATTTGTTTACTTAACTGAATGATGGGAGACAATCAATCATGGCCGACTTTGTTGACAGTATTTAGCTAAGCAAACAAACAATTTCTCCGCCTGTGCATCTTACTTGATGTTTTTTGTGTTAACGTACATTCCGCCTCCATGTCTGCCCTGGCCTAAGCATTTAGACGATACAAGCAGTTAAATGATTCCACAATTATACATTTAATTAAAGCTTCCAATAATTAGCTTATTAAGAACTAGCGTTAAAACTTGTCTAACGGCAAAAAATCTTTAAAAATTTTAAAAATTTAAAAAAAATTTTAAAAAAACTCACAAAATATTTAAATTTTGAAAATCGTTATATCATATTCCCCTCCCCCTTGTTACTCTTCTTTGGTTTTTCTTTCTTCGTTATTACGTTGTTCCCCTTTGTGAGTTACTAACAAACAAACCTACCCAAATATTAAAGAAGACTGGTGTGTATCTGAAAAGGTGGATGGTGGTGTTATTTTATCCTATGCTGAAATACACCATCCACGATTGATGAAGTAGAGTTTACCTGCTTCTTTAGTAAAGCATTGGGCATTGTGACCAAGACGTACTATCATTATTCTCTCAAATGTATGAATAGCTTCAGACAAAATATTCAAGCAATACATCTAGTGCCTTCTCGTTTGAATCATATATTGTATCATTTTTGTTTTCCGGGTGGGGGGGGGGGGGGTATGAAAAGAAGGGAACGGATGCTATTTACATTGATCCTAACTTTATTATCGAAATTGTAGAGGAATATAATTTATTATACCCGGCATATCTTGTTGTAATAAGTAATGTTTACACGTTATTTTCCTTCTAAAGACGACACGCTTTTCACACATAATTACAGATAAGTGCATTCGGTTCATCAAAAACAACAACTGGCAAATATTTTATATATACTAGTATTTTTATTTCGGGTGATGTCCCTTTGCTTATAGGCTATTTTTAGCTTGCGCATTGTAGTGGTTTGTGGGGGCGAAGAGATACCTCTTACGTTATGTTGGTACTTTGTTACAATTACAAAGAACTCGAACTTATTAATGAGCTGGACGCCAGTCGGTCTGAGAGTTGTCTGAGATATACATTTGGTTATCTCCCATATCTAGTCAAATCGTTTAAATAATTAGTAGGTTGTCGCCCTTTACTCGCTCTTTCTTACAAAAGACATGAATATTAGGTTATTAGTATAAGGTGAAAAAAAAATTCTTTTGTTTTTTAAAGTGTTTAGTGAATTTAAAATATATTTCTAAAATTCTTTTGTATTAGATTATACTTGTCAATTAGTAGAAAGCTACTTCGTTTAATTTTAGGCGTCGCTGCCGTTGCATTTCTTTAATATGTCCTTAGTCTGGTGTTATCAGTGAGCTAACGAAATCAGGCTAATTTTAACAAAGGGGTCCTTTAGTTTAACAGAAAGTCTACAAACATGCACTGAAAAATTCGGTCAATTAAACTATCTCTCGTCCTTCCGTCTGCATTGTCCCATTACGCCAGCTTCCCACCCAGTTCCCCCCCCCACCTCCCACGCAATTCCTCCAACCCCCCCCCCCCCCCCCACCCCACCTCGCACCCAACTCTTTCACCCACACCTATCCGCCAAATTGTTCCACACAACCCCCACCTCCCACCCCCCAAAACCCTCCACCCCCAACCTCCCACCCAATTCCTCCACCCCAACCCCCAAACCCCTCCACCCCCAGCCTATACGCCCAATCCTTCCACCCACAATCTATCCACTCAATTCTTCCTCTGCTATGCCATAAAAATATTATTCCTAAAAATCTGCACTTTTTTTAAATTCCCGATATGACTACCCGTTTATCTTGCCAACGTATCTTTTAGGCAGAGAGATGAAGTGGGAGTAGGGGGTGGGTGGAGGGGTGTCTGTCCCAGCCCCACTGATAGATTGTTTCATCGCATAATGGATGGAGCATTCAGGAACGGGTCGTAACCGATGTTTTAGTGGAGTTTCACTCGTTCAGTGTGTGTTGCTATTCAGTGGGTGGTCGTTCTTTAATTGTTTCAGTCAGTAAACAGAGGATGGTTATGTCCCCTTTTCACTATGTGTTTGCAATCAACGACAAATGTAACACAGAAACGTTAATCTGCGTTAATTTATGTTTTACACATTTTCTTTTATATTTCTTTTCTTGATGTTATATATTTAAATTATATGATTAATATTGTATATTTTAAATACAGTCTTTATTTTACACTATATAGTTTATAATACATATTTTATTGTATTTATATATATATATATATATATATATATATATATATATATATATATATCAGCCGATCAAACACTATTTTCTATGAAAGACTCAATGAAATTATCAATGACAGAGTCAATGATAACTACCGCTCTCCTGTATTTTTCTCTTAAGAAACTCAATGATCAAGCGTTAGTAGTTATAAAGAGAGAGAGAGTTTATCAAAACGGAAATAATTCAACTCGTTTAATTAATAAAGCGTTAAACGTAATTATTAATCCTTAATTTCTCAGCGATTGATACAATTGTTAAGGGACAGTTAAACTATTTTTTAAAAAATATAGATCCTCGATTTTCATTTATAATTTATTAATTAAAATAAGATTTTTAAAAAAAAATTAAAACAGGTCTTTGTACTATATTATTAAAAAAAACAACTAATGAATATAATAAATAATTTTGACTATTTCTCATTCTAAACCTATCGAATATCTTTTTTTAAATGCAAGGTAATCTTTTATAGAACCTACATGATTAACTTTTCTTCTAATAATTAAAAAAACTCAAAATAAAAACTATTATTCCTACAAATATTAGAGTAGTCTCCCTTGACAGTTTCTATTCGAATGTATTTTGTGTTAATTTTCGTTATGAAATACAGTTGACTTTTTAAATAAATTATATAAGAAAACAATCTATCTCTGTGTATATTTATTTAAAAAAAATATTATTACAATAATTAGAATAGGTGTTACTGGTTAAATAGCAATTATTCTCATTCTAAATCTTTGGCTATCGAGTTTCATGGGTTTTTAAATTTAAGATTATGAACACATTGGCTTGACGAAAATGATTATATACACTTAAATACATACTAAAATTTACTTTTGTTAATAAACCTACACTATTTTATGCACACATACAAAAAAGAATATTTTAGCGGCAGTTACAACGTCAAAAAAAAGGAAACTCCTTTATACTGAATAGTTCTACGTAACAACAAAAATGTAAAAATACATAGTCCTAGAGCACACTCACACACATATATATACACATACGAAGATATGTGTGTGTGTAAGTAGGATGTGAGGTGTGTAGACAGGCGGGGTGGAAGGAAAGCAGTTTGGCAGGAATAACGGTAGGTAGGAAAGTAGGTAGGCAGGCAGCAGCGCGGGCAGGTTAGTAGATAGGTAGGTACGTAGGCAGGGAGTTAGGTATGTAGGTAGGTGGGCCTAGGTAGGAAGGCGCCTCACTCGGTATAGTGAGCGATTATAGTAGCCCATCATATTCATAGCGTTTCGCAATTATTAAAACGAACAAAGGTACCATAGTACTCACGGGAAAACCCGGGGAGCTAAATGGAACCCTGCCAGGGCGCCACCAAATCGAATTTTTTTTCGTAGAAACCACCACAGGGGTATTAGCATTAACTTCTCAAATTTGAATGACAAACGAATGAAATCTTTGATAATGCTTAAACAAACAAACCCACATATTCGTTTTTGGGGCGCGGGTTTGTCCACACTGCCTCCTAGACGCACCAAGGCTCACTGTATGAAAGCATTGAGTGTACGTTAATCAACCTCTGTAATAGTGAGGTAGAAAACACATTGGCGACCGCCCGTGTGTTAGAGACGCGTCCCTTGGCGCTCCAGGGAGCCACTGGTTATATTTCCGCAGGGGCGCCCCTAATTCGGTTTAATTATAAAATGTCGTGTGCCACCGTGTCCCTATTGTAGGGTGCTCTTTAAGGAGGCACTCTCTGTAGAGCCCGGGGCGCTCGCTGTCGCCAACTGCCAGGGCGCCGGCGGGCGCTCATTATTCTACTTAGTGAACATTTATAGTAGCCCATCTAAACCGTAGTGTCGCCCGAGATGGGTCTTGGCTGCTCTGGGCCACTCAACCACCGGGGAGCTGGCGGATGAACCTGGTGTAGTTTTATCACTGAATCTCAGAGGCGTAGCACCATTCCTGGCGCCTGGGGACAAATTTTCAATTTGGCGCCCCCCCCCCACTCCCGCCGGAGACAAACTTTCAATTTGGTGCCCCATCCCCGTATTTTTTAAATATTTATAATGCAAAACTATAGCTAAAATTAGCTTTTAAATTTTTCCAACCATTTTGGCGCCCCTAGGGTTGGCGCCCGGGGACATATATACCCCCCGCCCCCCTCGCTGCGCCTCTGCTGAATCTAGTATTACCTATGACTGCAATTGATGAGATAGCCCCTCTGGATTCCCCTCTGGATTCTGAGCTCATAATCGTATAATTAGAAAAAATCGAACCCTCCCAGGGTGCCACACTTAAGAATTTTTTTCTTTCTCGAAACCCTTTTCACCAACTACCCAAAATTTTATGACTCTCGTACGAACAGTGTCAAATTGCATCTGGCTTTTATTTTTATGGAGAAAAATTGCATTGCTTCCTGTCAGAGACCCCAGATCGAATGGGGCGCCAAAAGGGGTAGACAATTTTTTAAAAAATCCTCATTCTTCAGTAAAATTTAAGAAAACAGATTTATACATGGCTGATATCCTCAATTATTTTATATAGGGGAGTGTATGTAGGGATGGGCGCCTTTTTTCCAGCGTTTGAATAGGGTTGGCACATAATTGATAGTTCGCCCCGGCTGCCGGAATAGGTTGCTACGCTTCTGCTTCCTGCTAGGGTGCCGCCCTGGCGAAATCTTTCCGGGGGGGGGGGGGGGGGCGTGCGGACACTGTTAAAAGTATTTTTTTCTATATAAATTCCGTTTCGTTCGGGGGTGGGGGGGTCGATAGACTTTCTTCGGGGGGTGGGGGGCTCTGCTTCCCCCCCCCCCCCCCCCCTCCGAATAGATTCCTGGAAAAAACTCTGTTCACAAAGTTTTATGGCGATCCGATGAAAAAGATGTAGTAATTCATATAGGACAAACAGATAAACATACTTTCATTTCTATAAATATAAATAGATATATAGGGCCTACTTTAACTAGTGTCAGCATACCCGCACCCGGAAACTTAGTCACAATTTTCTTTGTTACATTTGAACCCTTTAGGTTAATCAATATTAACAAAATTGAACAAGATGCAACAAATACAGTTAACCAAGAAATTGAATAAATAAAATTCACGTTATCTTTTTATTGTTTTTAGATATAGAGTAGTAACAGACTACCTACAGGTCCTAACTCGCGACGAGGTACACATTTGTATTAAAACACACATCTAAGACATTTTCCATTTAGGTGGGTTTTGCAGTGCAGTGGTTTCTTAAGTCGTGGACAAGTGATTGCGCTTATCTCTGTTGAGTAGCTATGTATTCTGTCCTATATTAGACACATTGGTAAATATCTGTCACAATATGGGCATAGAGATGATATAACGATAGCTTATCTTTGCGGACAACGCTAAACTTTGGCATCGACACCACGGCCTACAAGTTCAAATTCGGTCCTTCAGAAATGTTTGAAGTCTCTAGATTAAAACTACTTTTCTCTTTTATGTACCTACTGACCACATCACATGCATTGGTTCTGAAAGTCTAAAAACAGAGGCACAAATATATCGTCTAGACTTGTGAGGTCTACAGATTAGGTATTTTGGCAGTTATCTAAGCCCTTGCCTGTTCTGACTCAAAGCCTTATTCTTTCTCTATCGACGCCTTGCGTAACATGGGATTGGGTTTTTAAGGCGGCATAAAGCTTTATGTTGTTCCTTTTTGAGTACACTAGATTAAAAACTAACGTTTTCAGATGCCTAAAGATGTTTAACCACTAATTAATCAGAATAATGGGTCAAGATTTCAATTCTTGGTTTTGGGACACGTTAGTTGCCGGGGTTGAGCTAATGTCGATAGCATAAGGACTGTACCTTGATGCGGGCGTTTCATTTGTTGCCCATCGTAATAATTGAATGGTTGATGGGGCTTCTTCAAGGGTTTGATTTGCCGTAATGTTAATGATATCATGCATGTGCGGCTTTTCTAAGAAGAAAATGCGTTTAAACACTTTTTAGTTATGCTTTTTTTTAAATAGGCCTATATTTTACGACATCATAATCGTAATGAACAATAAAATGAATTTAAACAACTTTAGAATACACCTGTTTCGGCTAACATGAATGTTATTCTTCAAACTAGTAATGTTAAACGTGTCTTTTTCGCATTTTCGACTTATAAGCAATACAGTAAATTCCGATAACGTCCATATGCATACAAGCAATGGCGTAGGCGAGGAGGGGTTTAATAGTGATTTAATAATGATACTTTCTTAACCCTCTACTGGATATCATGTTTGGTACCTTGCCCCCGGCAACTGGGTGGATTTGGATTACACCCAAGTTTTACTTCATAGTAAATGGCTTCAGTTTTAATTATTGGAGTTGGTAGCAACATTGACACAGTTGAAGGTATTCAGAACAAGGTGGCCAGGAGAAATCACATTAATTAGTATATAATTTACCATTACTAACAATAGGCCCTACTTAATTGTTTAATGTTGCTGGATATTAAGCCTGGTAGGTATTTATGTTTATTAATTTGTACAGAAACAAAAAAAGGATTCCCAAACAAAGTTTTATTTTTCAGAAATAAAGAAAATGATACAAATCAATAAAGAACAGTTTTCAAAAGAATTTGTATAAAAGTAATTATTATAAAATAAGAATATAGCATTGCATAGATAAAAATAAAATACTTGACACAAACAATATGAGGAATATTTTTTATCAGAGAAGAGAAAAATATATGATGTAGTTTGGAAATAATAATGTACAGAATGTAGCTTTTGCAGATTAAAATGAAAATTCTCATGCCTATATAATTTATTGAGTAAATGAAGCAAGACCCAAAACAATAGGCTAAATAATATGCATGGGACAGGCATTGAAAACTACAAATTGCATATAGTGAAGGTTACCCTATTTATTGGCTATATCCACAGTAAAGATGTATGGCTTTATTACCTGCTTGTAAAATTGTTAAGGAAAAAGTAAAGTATTGTTAACTTTTTATGGCAGACCAACTACGGGCTGTGTTCTGGGAACATGTCATCTGTAAGGGGCATTGTTCTCGGCACATGTTGTCATTTTTTGTGTTCTCGGCACATGTTGCCATTTTATGTGTTCTGGGAACATGTTGCCATTTTGTGTGTTCTGGGCACATAATGACATTTTGTGTGTTCTGGGAACATGTTGCCATTGTGTGTGTTCTGGGCACATAATGACATTTTGTGTGTTCTGGGAACATGTTGACATTATGTGGCTGTGTTCTGGGAACATGTTGACATTATGTGGCTATGTTCTGGGAACATGTTGACATTATGTGGCTGTGTTCTGGGAACATGTTGACATTATGTGGCTGTGTTCTGGGAACATGTTTGTTTCATTTTAAATATTATAATAAAACATTTTTAGAAATTCTATATTAGGAATTGTGTATATATATAAATGTATATATTTAATAAGACAATTGGATGAATTATAATAAACAGCAAAAATGATTCAAATAAGTTTAGAAGTATTTGGCTTGCTGTCCTAACAGTGAACTGTATTGCGAGCTTGTTTCCCTAGTGATAACCCATGTTTTTTGTGCGACCCTTCCAATCAAGTATCCAGCTTTTTCTTGGCCTGTATCAAAATGCTGGTCAGACTTGCTTGACTTGTGTATCACAATATGATTTTGAATGTTTTTCTGTAAATGAAATAAAGGCAAAATATTTTGATACTTTCTTTTGTGGAACTTGCAAGCAAAATAAATTACAAATTTATATTACTATCTCTAATATTTCTTTACTTTAACTAATTACTTTGAAAAGATAAAGCACTGAACATGATGAATAACAAGAAACAAACATTATCAGCAAAGATTATAGATTTAAAATTGTGTTCATTCATATTGAAGATTAATGAAGTAGACTATCAATATTTACCCTCTTGATGGCTGATACTTTGATTTGATGTCTTTACTTTAAGCTTACACATCAGTCTCTGTGTGGTAAAATATGAAATAATATGCTTCAATAAAACTGTTTCAGTATATTAATTATATTAGATAAGTACATAGTTTTGAGCTCTATAACAATATGTGTTTCAATTATCATTCAAATATAATACCCTCTATGTTGTACAACTCACTGATTTATTAGAATTTTAAAAAAGACAATAATTAATAAAATATTTTGGATTAAAATCCATTATATTCATTATAACATACAATGCTATCTCTTGCTATAATAATTACTTTAAAAAATGGGTTATGCCTATAGTACAGTTACCTGAGGATGAAACTAGGCACAGTGTATAGTCCACGGAGACTGATTAATATCCCTTGTAATTGAACATCAGTTGTAGTTATGAAATCTGGATGGCCAAACACACACTCATAGTCCTGAAAAGCAATTTACACATAGATTAGCAAGAATATCTCACAAATTATTGAATTAAAGCTAACCCCTATTTAGTGCAATCCATCAAAGTAGTAGCATTTTTCGTTAAGTTGTAGACACAATACAAAGTAATGTTTGGTCTGTGATTTACATACTTTTATAAAATAGCAATCAAATTATATATATATATATATATATATATATATATATATATATATATATATATATATATATATATATATATATATATTCATTGTAAATTTTAGCTATGTCTTGCTATTAAATTTATTTACTCGACTGATCTAAACTCACTTTATTTAAACATAATATAGTGGATAAGTATAGTGATTTTATTATTCAGCAATAAATAGCAGGCCTAAACAAAATTAAATAGTAACGTTTGCGAATGAACACATTAAATTCTATGTATTTCCATTTCTATGTCTTTCCCAACTTGATGCTTATTACTAACCAAGCATTAAACTATAGTCCTAAACCTGACTCTAATTACCATTTATTGGACAACCTGAACCTTTGCGATACCATGTTATAATATATTATTTTAAAGAGCTTACCACTAATTACTAAAATCAATTGTTTTTAGTATTAACTGAGCCGCATACTATCTGCTGCTATTGTCATCACCAGAAATCCAGTATGCTGGCAAAGATTAGTCTCTAAGTTCCCTGCAACCTCTTTCCTCTCGAGTGCGGAAAACACTGAAATCATTAATCATTATTTCATTATGCCTAATAGTTTAAAGGTCGTATTAAAGTAGTACTAAATAGTACGAGTCTAAGTTACAATAGGTCTAATGATAATTATTATTGTGTATGCTTACATGCTTTAAGTTTTATGCACAATATTGGTATAATATATAGTCTATAGTATATAGCCTAAGCTATAGAGTATACAGGCCTATGAGCCTAAATATAACAGCAGCTTGAATAATGCTCATTAGCATGCATTCACTATAAACTATAAAGATAATCAAATATTTCAATTTAATTAAATTATAACTAATAGGCCTAATAGTAAATAGGCTTTTTTCTTGTGGCAACAAATTTAAAGTATAGGGCAGTACAGTTATAGTATAGGCCTACTAGATTCTATATTTAAGTATGTGGGCTTTTCATTCCAATGCACCACAATAGATACCACACATGATCAAGCTGGACCTCTGATCTAAAGATTTAATAATTGGGCCTAACAAACAGTGAAACTACAATAAAAATCATGTAAATTACTAATTTAACCTTCTTACCTCCGCTTCTCTAGATTCCTATTCTATTTCCTTCAAACTTTCTTTTTATGCAGCCGTATGATTAGATTCTAAACTATATTCTAATAAACATGAAATAACTACTAACCAGAACACTAGATCTAAATTTCTATATTCTAAGCAATATGTATTAAACCTATAGGCCTAATATTTATTTTAAATTCCTATGCGATGTGTCGTGAACTGTAGGTTTCATGTTATTTTTTTAATGGCGGACATCAGTTTAAAATTTCGTTTCCTTCCTTTTGTTATTCTATTTATAGATTCAAACTGCTTAGAGACGGAGCAATTATCATTGAGTTAGTCGTCTGATCCACACAGGAAGTGCGGGTATATCTATTTGTTACTCAGTGATCTGATCATTGACAAAAACAGAGATAGCCATTCGCATGGGGTGTATATATATATATATATATATATATATATATATATAGAGAGAGAGAGAGAGAGAGAGAGAGAGAGAGAGAGAGAGAGATGACGTGTTATACAATACTTCTTTCTTCAGATGTCGTGATTTTTTTTTTTTTTTAATTTTTTTTTTTTTTTTTTTTTTTTTGGGGTGAGGGGTGTTTAGATTACAAAACCGCAGAAGATGTTTTTTTTTTCTCAGACGTGTAATTTACAGCGTCAGTGTATCTTGCCATGTTCGCTTTAGTATTGAAGTTTTCATTACCGGTTCACGAGGAAGGATACAGATTTACAAGAGTAATACTTCTTTCTGACATGTACTTTCATTCATTTAAGATGGTTTATTTATACATAAAACAAAACGTCTAATTTTTTTTTTTTTTTTTAAACCTGAAAATTAAAATCTTAAATTAAATAATGACTCACTGTTGTGCAGAGAGTTGAGAGGGGTCTGGGCGAGTGTTAAAAAAAATAATGGACGATTTTTCGCTGGGATGGTTTGAGGGTTAAGGGGTTAATTTTATTGATTGGAATATTTAAAGTAATTGTTACACAGTTGACGCCGAACTTTTAAAAAAATAAGTCTTTATTTGTTTTAAATGTGTTTACCGCTGCATATGTATTAAATGAACTAAGTCAGCAAAATTTAGTTCAAAGTTCACTTTCTTTCACGGACACAAGCTCTTTTGTTGTTTTTAAAAAAAATGCTTTAAAAAACACACGCAAAAATGTATGAAATTAATAAATTTAATTAAGGGGAAATAAAAAACGAATTTCGGTTTTTTATCTCCACTTTGTTCTTTGTGTTTATTTCTAGCGGCCTGGTCACGTGATGAGAACCATAAATACGTCACATATTATCTTAATGTAGTTCCTCTCCAACTGTTTTTTAAGATTATTGTTTACATGAAATTTCACCCCTGAAAAAAAGATTGTAGATATGTCCTGACCTTAGGTTTAATGTTATGTGCCACATAACAAAGCGCCACAGTCCCGCAAAGCTCAACTTAAAACCATGATGCTATTTTAGCAACAGATTCTGTGCGTGTATTTTTTTACCAGAGATTATGTAAGAGCGTTGTCTAGATCTGGCTTTGATTAAGCTTGAGCTAAATTTACCAGTTAGGTTTTCTATCCGCTAGGTGGCGAGCATTACGTCACAGCGTCTAAAGTTTCATATGGTTGATTCCGCGTCCGAATTTTTAATTTTGTCCGAATTTTGTGTGGTGGTTACTACATGGAATGGGACGGCGTGGTTAAATGGTGAGCGTTCGACTGCTAACCTAATAGTCTCGAGTTCGAGTCACTGGCTAGAGTAGTAGAGCGTCCCTGAGTCCATCCAACTCTGACGGATACTTGATTTACGTTAAGGAAAGTAAAGGCGGTTGGGCATAGTGCTGACCACACTATCCCTTCATATGCCGAGGTCACAGAAACAGGTGAACTCTATTTCACCCGACTCGTTTGAAGGGGATTTTTTTAGTTTACTTACTTAAAGACGTGAAGCAGACGGATTGGTCTGTGGGTAGAACGTACGAAGGTTAACCCAGAAGACTGAAGTTCGCATCCAGGGATTATTTCGTGTGCGTCACTGAGTCCACCCAGTTCTAATTAGTACCCGGCTCACGTTAGGGAAAGTAAAGACGGCATAGTAGTTACCACACAATCCCTTCATATGATGACTTCACAGAAAGAGGTGAACTCTACTTCATCTGCCCACTGGATAGCCAACTCAAGAAGTATAGCTTTACTTTTTTTACTAGGACATCTAAACCGTTGGATTTGTAGTTAGTTAATGCTGTTAAAGAATCGTGGATAAAATAATCCTATTAGCTGCGTTTCACATGAACATTAAAGTAGGTCGTGTAGAGGTCAAGGGTGAAGGGCGTCTTCTTCAGGTGTACAGTATATTTTAACTGCTTTTCATTCAGTTCATTTGTTTATAAACAAGTTTACAATGTTATTGATGTTTAGCCAGGAAAAAAGGCGGTAGGGAAGAAATCAGCAAACATATTTTTTGTTCACTTCAGTTAATTTTATTTGAGTGCTTTATGGCGCAAGGTGAATGCTAACTTGAGGAGGCGAATAGCAAAACATGCTAAGTCCACTTTTTAAAATGAAAAATAAGTTCCTCTTATAGCCTTCTTAATTAAGTGGCAATTAAAGTAGTATACCAATTTTCGTTCTAAAAGATATTCATTAAAATTAAATATGTACTAGTAAAATCTAAAATCCTAAGAATAGTTAGTCAAAACAAATGTAATTGTCGATTTCCTCAAAATCAACCAGAAGTGACTTAGCAAGATTTGCAAGGGAACTCCTCAGTTTTCTCGAAAAAACGAGTGCTCGTTTTGGTTTGACTAAAGGGTTATTTATATTGTAAGTCTAATTAACCTGTCTTTTACTTAACCCGAGGTTACTGTTTATTTTTGTTACGGTCTATCTAAGCATGCACCTCGTGACCTGATTAGTGTACAGGTGGGATGTGGTACCTCAGGTGAGACCTGATACCTATGGTTCCAGAGCACTTCTCCCGCTTCAACAAAGAAAAACAACCCGTCCCATTCTATCAATCTGATAGGTACTTAAAAGTACCACAGGTGTAAAATAGTGAAAGTGCTCAACACTACCCTAGCACCGTTTTAGTGTTTTACAGTGCAATACTTTTTTTCCCGCTTTCTAATATGTGTTTGTCAGTTCTTTGAATGCATGCCTAAATCAATTTACATCGTCTGCGAAACTTTTTTGTCGTCTGCAAGTTTTTCTCACCTTTCAAGCAGCGTGTCTTTTTTATCTTATTTAGATACGTTCTCTTTTTATAGATTTTATTTTCGTTTATCGACACTTAGTTTGAAACTTGGCAGCTTCAAGCTTTGCTAATATTTCCAGTGTAAATTTTATCACACGGAGTGGTCCAGTAGTAGCAGAAAAGCCACGGATCCTGAAGGTTTCAGTTTGAACCCTGGGTCTGGAGCCAGAGATTCCGTGTACTAACCTGCCTGTTTTGTAACGAATAGCTTTGTTTATAAACACTTTAACGTCGTTATTGTTTAAATGTTTAAATTGGTTTCTCAACTTTTCTAACGATTCGTTTAAAAGTTGTTATCTTAACTTTTTTATGTTCTTTTAAACTAAGTATTTTTTGTGAGTGCTAGTTTGTTAACCCGAAAGTCTCCAGTTCGAATTAGGTTCAAGTCACTGGAGCGTCCGTGAGTCCACTCAGCTGTAATGGGTACCTAACTCACACTATCACATTATATGCCGAGGTCAAGAAACGAACGAGCTGTGCTTCATCTGCCGAATAGATCGCTAGGTCTAAAAAGGAAACTTTAATTATTTTTTGGTCAGTTTAAAAATAAAATGGGTGTTGGGTTGTAAAGATGAGTAGGTTAGATTTGTATTAGTTTCTGCTATTCATAATACTGGGACTAAACTATAATTTTAATTGAGGCTACCGAAAACTGTAACTCATCTATGCCTCAATAATGTGAATGCATGATGAATAAATTGCTGTCAACCCAATGATACTACATAAACTGTAAAACTGAGTAACTTTGCTTGACCTTTAATTTAATACAGACAGTCGGAACATTACTGACACAAATATATATAATGTGATTACAGCTCTTTTTTTTTAATATGGTTATTTTAACAAATCGTTTTCAGTATAGGTAAGTTGATATAAATAAGTCCAATTATACCAACTTTGAGGGAGGAAGCAGGCTAAGGATGCTAACAAAGTCAACTAACAAAGTACATAGAAAGCTTTTAACATTGGATAAAAGAAAGCATTTGTACTTGCGTTTTTTCTCAAAGAGCGACGGGTAAAAATAAGGGAAGTAATAAACGCTAACAAATTGGGAGTGTCGTACGGTTGGGGAGAGCTAGAGATGTTAGATGGTGTTGTGAAGGTGAATGGCAAGAAAAATGGGGGTGTAAGAATAGGATGAGATGAGGGAAGAATGTGCAGTAACTAGCTGCATTTGTTGGGAGACTTGTTTCCTGCCTTTGTCGGATGGGGGAGTAGGGGGGGCTTTCAAAGTCTAGTTATAAACTAGTCGGTTTAGAGTGAGTCGAGGTTTTATGCATGCATGTGTGGGTGTGGGGTAGGATGTGGGTGGAGTGTGGGGTAGGATGTGGATGGAGTGTGGGGTATGGTAGGGCGTGTAGTATGTTGTGGGGATGGATGTGGGGTAGAGTATGGGGTGCGGTGTGGGTTGGGGTGTGGAGTAGGGTGGAGTGGGTGTGGAGTAGGGTTTGATGGGGTGTGGAATAGGATGTGGTGAGGTGCGGGGTTTGGTAGGGTGGGGAGTAGGGTGTAAAGTAGGGTTGAAGAAGGATGTCGGATAAGGTGTGGGGTGGGGTGTGGAGTAGGATGTGGGATTAGGATGTTAGGATGTGGCAGTGATTATTTTTCTAAGTGACATGTTGTATGATGACAGACGCTATGAAATGACAGATGATATGACAGAGGCGTACTTGCTGTCGACTTCTTCTTCGATCTAAAGAAAAATAATTGCCCCTTTAACTGCTACTACCCCTTCTACTCATGCAAGAAACTGCTATTACCCCGGCTATTCATGCAAGAAACTGGTTCCATCCTGGCTAGTCATGCAAGAGTCTATGCTACCATCATGCAAGAGAACAACTCACTTGCCAAAAGACGTGGAAGACTTGGCATTTTCCCACACTTTGTACCAGCTAACTAAACAGATGAGCCGACAACAAAAACTACGACAAATCGCAAAAACACAGCAACCCATTCTAGCGTTACAAAACGTCCCAAGCGTCACTACCTGTAAACTTCAAGTAGTTTTTGGTTTAAAACTGTTTGTATTTTATACTCTAATGGTTTAACCACAGCATGCTAACTTTGTACCATTTTTACAAGCTTTTACTTATTTCACAACGTTAGTTTCTGGGTTTGTGGCAAATCTTGTAACTCAATTTTGACCCAAAAGATATTTTATATATTTTAGCGATCTAAGCTTTTCTGAAAGAAAGCAAATACATTTTTATTTTCTTATTGTTATTAGAAAGATTTCTTTTCTTTTTGTTTTATTATGTTTATTTTTGTATTGAAAACTTTTACTACTGCACACATACTAGAGATCACTAATAAGTGTAACATTACCATCTTACCCCATCATCGTCATTCTTTTTTTCGTTCGTGCCCAAGACACAGGATGAAGTAGAGTTCACCTGTTTCAATGACAGTGGAATTTGAAAGGTAATTGTGGTCAGTTCAATGCCTAGCCGCCTTGGTTTCCCTAACATGAGTCAGGTACCCATATGAGCTGTCAGTGACGTCCTACAGACTCGAACCCATGATTCGAACTCGAGCCTTAGAGTTATCAGCCATAAGCTCTAAAATCCGACCACGCCGTCCCTTACATCTTAGTTAAGTTTCCCTATTGCCCAAGACACACAATATTTATTTGTTACTGAAGGTTTCTCTACTGCCAAGAACTAAACATAAATTGTTTGTTTGCTACTAAATGTTTCCCTATCTACCAAGACTCAATTCACAATGTTTTTTTTTGCTACTGAAAATTTCCCCAATGCCTAAGACTCAATTCACAATGTTTGTTTTGCTATTGAAAGTTTCCCATTGCTAAGACTCAATACACAATGTTTGTTTACTGTTGAATATTTTGCTTTTACCCAAAACTGCAACACATAATGTTTGTTAAACCCCATCCAGGTGTTTTACCTTGCTTCGTATATTTTCTACAACAATTTAACAGAAAAAAAATTAATTCAAACTGGAAGATACCTGAGTTAATTCCCTGCATTGGCGAGGTAGAAATTTTAGCACGGTGTTCAAAGGAAAAGCTCAAATTCTTCATATCCTGACGTGTGGGTTTTACATAATAGACTTCTCCCCACACCCCACTTCTCAGACTTTAACACTTCTGGTAGCGATTGGTGTTTACTCCCGATATAGATCATTAATTATTTTTTTTTATTTTGACTTTTGACGAGTTTCTACTTCCCAGCCAAAGTACAAAACTAATTATTTTTTATACTTGTTTCAAGTTCCTACACATTTTGATAGTTTTTTTGTTTTTTTTGTATCATTCCGACTGTTTTGAACTTTTTTTTCCATATGAAGACATTATCACGTTTAGCCCTAAAATTATTAATCTCTTCTACATACCAAGTAACAAATAAATTACGGTCGTATTTAATTAATTACATCATATATATTTTACATTTATATTTATGTATTTATTTATGTGTATATATATATATATATATATATATATATATATATATATATATATATATATATATATATATATATATATATATATATATATATATATATATATATATAGTAGTCATATAGAAGATTTGGCTTCAGCGAAGGTACGGTCTTCGACATAAAAGAAACCTGCCTTTACACTTCGCGCGCGTCAAAGCATCGTGCGTGACCTTTCTGCACTGGGCATGAAGATCAGCGCTAGGGTACTGTGAGTCTTACCCACCCCAAAGCTGTTTCTTTTTTTTTTATTTATACTCTGTACAAGTGTGAAGTGGTGCTGATCCCTAATTCCATGACTGAGATTCTAAAAGTTCGTGATAATGAAACTCTACAACCCAAACTGTAAAGGTGGCTGATGATGTAGGGGTCGTGTCTTGTACGCACTGAAATGATGGTGCTGGCCCGTCATGTCTGCACGATTTGACCTCGTCCGGTCACGATAACCTACCTACTCTTGTTAAACTAGACTCAGCTAAATTTGGAAATTATATCTGAAAAAAAAACATTAGGTGTTAATAGCTAAATAAATTTTTCTTTTTTCGTTTTTTTTAATTTATTTTTTTTATTACTTTCGAACTCTATTAATTTTGTTTCGTTTTTTTTACGCCAATCTTAAAAAAAAACATTTATATGAAACATTCCTCCACCTCTATTTAGGATAAGGTTTAAGTTAGTTTAGACACACCTTGGAAGAGTAATGACTGGAGTTTCTTTCAGAATATTTCTTCTAGAAAATATACACATATACTAGCGCACCCCTCAACCCCACATCCCGTAATTTAAGTGCGCCTTCTCACGAAATTTCAGTGTGTGTTTGGGGGGAGGAAGAGCATTCATGTAATACGCTGGTAAAGACAACACACTCCTTTCATAAGGGAGATAACATAACCAGATGACCTCTACGTCACCTGCCTTATGATACATCTAATCTGAACCCAAACGTCACTTGTATAGTTATTTATATTCATAAATGTGATATCAAAATCTGTAGCTGTCCGCCGTCTATGACAGAGTTCTCACAGTGTAAAGCTACTGGATATTGTCTGCAGAAATAATCCCCTCCTTCTTACCGCTGGAACTGTTACGTTTCTGTTCCCAATCAAGAAAACAGCTGTTAAATTTTCAATTCACACGGCTAAAATTGGTTGTTCTTTACCTGCATAAGCGAGAGGAGTGGGGGGTAGAGGCAGGGGGTGCTGATAGGTTCTTTTAACACCTTGGGCGTCTGTCAGCAAAGCTAAATGTTCCAGCATTCAATCAGTTTAGATGTCAACTTGTCACGCTGATTGCTAGACAGCTATCATGTAAATATCATGTCAGCTGTCTGGTAGGTATAAGGTCATACTGGAGGGTAGATGTCAGGTCAAGCTGTCAAGTAGATGTCAGGTCAAACTGTCAAGTAGATGTCAGGTCAAGCTGTCAAGTAGATGTCAGGTCAAGCTGTCAAGTAGATGTCAGGTCAAACTGTCAAGTAGATGTCAGGTCAAGCTGTCAAGTAGATGTCAGGTCAAGCTGTCAAGTAGATGTCAGGTCAAACTGTCAAGTAGATGTCAAGTCCAACTGTCAAGTAGATCTCAGGTCAAACTATCAAACATATATTAGGTCAAACTGTTAAATAGATAACAGGTAGAATTGGCAAACATTAATTTTTTTTTTTTAAATGTGTTATGTGTTCTTAACCATAAAATTTCTGTTTGAAGTCTTGGTCTTAAAATGTAACGGAATTTCCAGTTTTTAATTCTGTTATCGTTATTTTAGCTCCACCATCCTAAACTGCACTTAAGCCTAACCCTAACTTTTACTGCGTGAACTAACTAGAAAATTAGCAGACAACTTGTAGAGATAAACCAAGTTCTTGTAGCAGTCTGATGTATTTGAACTGTTTAACTTCTAGCAGTCAATATGAACGCTTGGCAATCAACGCATTCACATTTGCTTTGTTTTTTTTTTAATATTTTCATCAAAAGTTTCACCAGTTCTAATATAACGAAACAAGTCAACAAAAAATCGATTAGGGTTGAATTAACCTGGATAATATAATCAACCAGAAGCAGTTTCTAGTATCTGAGTGCAGGGGAAGATTAACTTAAACAGCATGAAACCACGGCACGAAATGAACATTTGTTTGGGGAATACGCTTTAAACAGACCCCTCTCCTCTTCTCGCCGTTAGCGTGGTCGACTACCCAGGCTATGAAAATGCTTGAATTAAAGTAACCTGATTTCAAAACTGTTAAATCGAGAACGTGTTTATATGTTATAGCTGGTGTAATTTTATTCCTTCTTATAGTTTTTTTTTTTTTTTTTTTTTTTTGTTCAAGGGAGTTAATTTTTAACAATCGTTCAACAGTTTCTTCGTTTAATGTTAACCGTTCAACCGTTAAATGATTATAGACACTGACTGACTAATTTAACAATTTCAAATCAAAACTTATTAACTCAAAGATGTGTGACTTTAATTTGATTAGCTAATTGTTTGACATTTTATTGAATGCCTACTAACAAAACTGTGAATTTAAATGTTTAAGTAGAATATTTGAATTATAAGGGGTACTTCGCAGATTAATAGATGCATAATTCGTAATCTCTTGGAGTCAGTATTGTTACTGTTTGTTATTTAGTCGTTGTGTGATTTATGTATTTATCAGTAATCCTTATCTCAATTGTGAGTCCATTCATTTAATATTTTACGTGTAATGTTAAAAGATGTGTTGTTTCTTTTAAGCTTTTAAAATGTGTTCTTCCTCAAGACTGATATTACTATGTTTGTTACATACTAAACGACTATAGGGCGTAAAGTAAGTAAAGTTCCCTTTTCGAACCTGACGGTCTATGGGGCAAGTAAAGTAGAGTTCACCTGTTTATGTGCCCCCGGCATATGAAGGGATAGTGTGGTCAGCGCTATGCACCGCCGCCTTCTTTCCCTAACGTGAGCTAGGTACCTATCAGAGCTGGGTGGACTCAGTGATGTTGTACTGACTTGAACCTGGATCTGACCCCCCCCCCCCCGAAGAAAGTCTACCCCCCCCCCCCCGAACGAGATGCAATTTATATAGTAAAAATATACTTTTACTAGTGTCCGGCCCCATCCCCCGGAGAATAGACCGCCCCCCCCCCCCGAAAATATCAGGTGCCCCACCCCCCGAAAATATCAGGTGCCCCCACCCCCCCCCCCCCCCCGGGAGAAAAAAGTCTGGAAGAAACACTGAACCCTAACCATTGCTCTTACCCTAGTCCTGACCTACCACTAATTCTAACCCTAACCCCAATAACGACAGCACTAGAAAAATCTGTATTTTCTTATCGGTGTTTTATAAGAACTCATTATTGTTTATTTATTTCTATTTAAGCGTATTAATAAAATGAGGCATATAAATCAGTGGCGTCGTTAGGTCGGGTGCCACCCACCCCCCCCCCCCTAGCCTGAAGAAAAAACAAACCCACCCTCTTGTAATAATTGTCGATTTGTACTTAAGTCTATTTTACTTTAATTTAATCACTAATAGATCTGGCACTAAGATATTTTTTTGCAATTTTTCGCCTTCGTGTTACTCCCCTAAATGGTGTCACCCGGTGCGGTCCTCTGACGCCTATACCTAGAGACACACGAACAGGCCTATGTGCTGATGGTACTAATTCGCGCCGAAAAACTGTTTCCCACTGGCTAGGCCATTCAGCCTTTTTCGTGACTGCGCAAATCATTCCAGAGATTCAACGGATCCGGAACTATTGTTATGTTAAACGATCCGTCCCTCTGTCCAACTTCCCCCTCCCCCACCCTACACCATCCCCACCCCCCTCCCTCACTCTCCCTAACTTATCAGTTAATTCTTTCGATCGCCGATGTTATTTTATTTTATTTTATTTTCGTTGGACGAGTGCCCATCACTTTATGTAACAAGCGTCCGGATTGGTCAGATTTAGTAAAGCTCTGAACGGGGACATTTGAATGTTAATATTAGATGCTATTTTTAGATAAGACCCGGCTTAAAAGCTGCAGTTTACTTTCGCTGCCGTCTGCGAGGGTAAGGGGACAGATCAACTCTCAAAATATTCTTTTTGGCTTCACGTTCCATTCAAAAGACCGCTTCTTCATCGCGACAATCTACTAGATTTGCAAGTTGTTTATTTCTGGTTCAGAGTTATCAAGGGTTCTCAAAATCCGAATTATGTCCACTTGTTTCGTGATGTTTATTCTTGTTGTTTTTATGTTGTTGTTTTTTTTTCTTGTATTTTCTGACAAATGTTTTGATTGTTACGTCAGTTGTTATCAATAACAAATAGAGTGAAATAGAGTGATAGAAAGTTTGCCTTACGTTCTTTTTTTTTTCCTAACATTTTGTGTACTTTTATGATCATTGGAAAAAGTAGGACAACCACAAACCCTTAATCTCGTAACACTTTCTTTTACCTTACTTTTCTCTAATTTATCCCTATCATTATCTTGGTTGGGAAAAGAGGAATTATTAGTTCTTTCATGATGTTTTTCTCTTACACACAGTGTCCCTAGCACCTCGCTTACTCACAATCACCCTCATTAACTGTATTTCTCACACACATAGGCAACTCACACAATTTCTCACACACATAGACAACTCACACAATTTATCACAAACCTAGGCAACTCACACAATTTCTCACACACATAGACAACTCACACAATTTCTCACACACATAGACAACTCACACAATTTATCACAAACCTAGGCAACTCACACAATTTCTCACACACATAGACAACTCACACAATTTCTCACACACATAGACAACTCACACAATTTATCACAAACCTAGGCAACTCACACAATTTCTCACACACATAGACAACTCACACAATTTCTCACACACATAGACAACTCACACAATTTATCACACACATAGACAACTCACACAATTTCTCACACACATAGACAACTCACACAATTTCTCACACACATAGACAACTCACACAATTTATCACAAACCTAGGCAACTCACACAATTTCTCACACACATAGACAACTCACACAATTTCTCACACACATAGATGTAACGTTAACCTATCTATCAGCCAAATAGAAGGAGAACGTCCCCGGATTCTTTTTTCGGGGTCATATGCAAATGCCTTACGGCCTAAGTGGATGAACACTTAACACAACGACCACTAGGGCTCGAAATTTAATGTCTAGGGAAGCTAGTGATACTATTGTAATTAACACTCATCCAATCTACATACGACCTTTTAATCAGCGAACTCAGAAGTGGCAGAACACAAGGTTGAACTAAATAAAATATTTAATGTATAAAATATCAAAACCCAACTTACACAATGTAGGAAAAAACACTATCACAGATTTCTACACTGTCAAAAAAACAGCTACAGGCCACACAACACTGCTGTAGTTTCTAGAATTACTTAGCGACAAGTAATATTAAACTAGAAGACTAAATCAACTGAAGAAAGCAAGGCACACACAGGTCTTAAGTATTCTCACGTTCAAATGGTCAGAGTCTATAGCCGGACAATGTGGACGGCTGCCTGACCAAGGTAAAACTGCCTCGTAGACTGCCAGGTCAAGATAAAACTGCCACGTGTTGCGAGTGTGCAGTGCAATTAAAGACTTCTGTGACAGGGGAGGTTATCCTCAACTCATGTCGCCATTGGTTGGGA
This sequence comes from Physella acuta, assembly GCF_028476545.2. Lineage (NCBI taxonomy): Eukaryota > Metazoa > Mollusca > Gastropoda > Physidae > Physella > Physella acuta. The sequence continues at coordinate 85,679 of NW_026732051.1, forward strand.
TAATCATCTGATCAGAATCATTCAATCAGATTTTAATGGAAAATTTCTATGTCTCAAACACCTTAATAAGTCAGTGGAAAAACCCCAGGTGTTACACCATCATTCCATATAAGGAATTATACAATGTCAAAATAAAAATGACTCGACCTAAGTAGGTCACATCCCCTCCCTTTTTGGAAGTGACAGATAGGTTCCACAAGAACATACATAAGGAACCAATCTGGCAATGAAATAACAAAAATGTTTTACAAATGTAGGCAATCAAAATCATAATACCAGATGAAAATATCCCTGAACATAAAAGGGAAGTAACTCCAACTTTTACAATTGGTGAAAGGGAAGTAACCCTTCAAAAAGTAATTATACATCAAAATCCCTCAAAAAAGGGTATTACAATATTTCCATGTGGATATTAAAAGTGGTAAACCCGCCAGGGTAAGACCTGTATTTCAATGACTAGCTACAATATCAATGGAGTCATATGAGACATATTATTATAAAAGATTACATATAATCAAAAACCACCTTTAATTAAGGTTCACCTGAAAATAAACAAAATATTCAACAGGATTGGAATTTTGAAAAAAATTCAAAACTCACACCACTCATTTTCATATGAGTGACACTCAAACAAAACCTGTTTATGGTCCTAATGAACCACAAAGCATGTCACATGATCACTGTGTACAACAAGATTTTACATCCTTGACAAACAATCAGACACAACATTATCACTACCCTTAATGTGTGAAATTTCCAGATTAAAATTTTAGAAATATAAGCACCATCTCAATATTCTTTGATTTGTCTGTCCTAACTTAGAGGTAAATTTCAGGGGATCATGGTCAGAAAACACTCTGACTGGATTGGTTGAAGAAGAGACATAGACTTCAAAATGTTGTAATGATAAAACCAAAGCTAAAGCTTCTTTTTCAATAGTAGAATAATTCTTTTGGTTCTCATTTAACTTCCTGGAAAAAAAGGCAATGGGATGGTCAATTCCCATGTTGTCTTCTTGAAATAGGACTGAGCCAATGGCTAAGTTGCTAGCATCAATGGCAAGTTTAAAGGGCTTGCTAAAATTTGGTGCAGCCATAACAGGAGCATTTGATAAAAATGACTTAATGGTTAAAAAAGCTTCTTGACATTTATTGGACCATTCAAATTCAACACCCTTTTTCAATAATGCAGTAAGAGGTTCAGCAATAGCTGAAAAGTTTTGACAGAACCGTCTATAGTAACCAGCCATCCCAAGGAACTTTTTGATCTCTTTACAATTTTTGGGAGGTGGCAACTTTACAATAGCATCTACTTTAGCTTCAATGGGCCGAACTTGGTTCGTTCCCACTTGATAACCCAAATAGGTAATTGAAGCTTTACAGAAATCACTTTTATGTAAGTTTACAGTAAAATTCACTTCAGACAATTTTCTAAAAAGGTTAGTCAATTGAACAATATGTTCTTCAAAAGTATTAGAAAATACAACTATATCATCTATGTAGGCCTCACATTGGTCTATGTCAGCAATGACAGAGTTAATGACCCTCTGGAACGTTTGACCAGCATTTCGCATACCAAAGGGCATGCGTTTGTATCTATAAAAACCATTAGGGGTTACAAAAGCAGATATTTCTTTTGCACGGTCAGATAATGGGATTTGCCAGTATCCTGAAAGTAAATCAATTTTGGAAATTATCTTAGCTTGACCAACTTTATCAATAACGTCCTCTATCCGAGGTAAGGGATAGGAATCAGCTTTGGTGAGCGCATTCACCTTCCTAAAGTCGGTCACAAACCTGAAAGATCCACCGTCTTTCGGGACTAGGAGACATGGGGAACTCCAGTTGCTGAAACTGGGCTCAATGATATCATTCTTGAGCATATAATCAATTTCATCTTTTATCAAAGCAGCTTTTTCCGGGTTAACTCTATAGGGGTGTTGTTTAATGGGTTTTGCGTCACCAACGTCTACATCATGAGGTGGAACCTTCGCTTCTTTGGGGACATCCCCCAAAATAGAGGGAAATGTCTCAAATAACTGAGACAATCTATGGCTTTCCTCTGTGGACAAATGCATAAGGTGGACATTCAAATTATCTAAAAAGGAAGAATTTACCAATTTTGGGGGTTTCAATTTATCATGTATCACATCATCAGAAACATTTGAACATACAGGTAAAGTAATTTTAGCTGTGGATTGAAAATTGTTACAATTATCATAATATTTTTTCAGTGAGTTGACATGATACACTGTCTGTTTCTTTCTTCTGTCGGGCGTATTGACAACATAGTTCAAATCACTTAATTTTGAATGCACAGTAAAGGGTCCACAATATCTCAAGGATAACGCATTGTTCAGATTAGGTACTAGCACAAGAACTTTGTCGCCTGGATTGAATGTTCGTTTACAAGAACTCTTATCATACAGTTCTTTCATTCTAACTTGGGCCTTTCTTAAGTTCTCGTGAGCCATTTCGCACACGGCTTTCAGTCGAACGTGAAAATCGTCGAAGTTTTCCACTGGATGATCACTGGTACCTGTCCAACGTTCGTGTATCAGCTTCAGGGGGCCACGGACAGAATGTCCAAACACAAGTTGAAAAGGCGAGTAGCCTAAAGAGTCCTGGACACAGTCCCTCGCGGCGAAAATAATCCAAGGAACAGACTCATCCCATTGGGTGTTACTATTAGCGAATGTCCTTAGCATGGTTTTGAGGGTTTGGTGGAACCTCTCAAGTACGCCTTGAGACTGAGGGTGGTAGGCTGAGCTGGTGATGTGGGTAACGCCTAGCTTGGCTAGCGCTTCCTGAAAATGGTGACTGGTGAAGTTGCTGCCTTGATCTGTTTGCACGATTCTAGGTAATCCAAAGGTAGTGAAGAACCGGGTCATGGCTCTGACTACAGTCTTTGCCTTAATGTTCCGTAAGGGAATCGCCTCGGGAAAACGGGTACTTGAACACATAAAGGTAAGTAGGTACTCGTTGCCCGCCTTGGTTTTAGGCAAGGGACCTACACAGTCCATGACGATTTTAGAAAAAGGTTCTTCTAATACAGGAATCGGACTCAAAGGGGCCTTAGGAATTGTCTGGTTTGGCTTTCCGGCCAACTGACAGTTCGTGCAACTTCTACAGTAACGCGACACATCTTTTCTCATTTTGGGCCAAAAGAACAGTTCTTTGATCTTCGCCGTCGTTTTAGTGACACCTGTGTGCGCTGACATTGGATGGTCATGTGCCAGCTTAAGTATTTCATGCCGATAAGGTGGAGGGACCCACAGCTGGTTTTTACCCAACCATGGTTCGGCTGGTGAGGCAATCACTGGTATAGCGCGACGAAAGAAGAGGCCATTCTCGGCGAAATATTCTCCATCGTCAGATGATAGAGATTTTTCGACCGTTGCCTTGAGTTCCGCGTCGACTTGTTGAGCTTTAATGATGTCTTCCTGAGATATCCTCAGGGGTAAGCCCAGACTTGTATTTTCTGGAAGCATAGACTCCAGTTTGAGAGTCGAATTTCTTGACGATGATGGTAGATGTGGTTCAGACGTTGTGTCAGCCAATTGTTTGGTCTGGCTTCTTGTCACCGCACATGCAGGATACAGTTCATTATCATTATCTGGAACTGTTGACAAAGGGTCTGAAACCGTACAGGGGTATACTTTGCTTCCCGCAAGGTCATTCCCTAGAAGTAGGTGTACTCCTGGGACAGGAATACTATCTATCACACCTAAAATGACTTCACCTTCGACGAGATGATGTTTCAGGGCAAACTTGTGTAGAGGGACGACAGTAGATTTTGTCCCCACTCCCTGGATAATGGAAATCCTTCCGGTGTTCGTCTCTGGTGTAATGTCCATTGAACTTTTCAAAAGGAGTGATTGTGACGCTCCTGTGTCTCTTAGGACGGTGATATTCCGCTGAGACAACGGATCACCTGGTTTGCTAATGATGGCTTCAGCAATAAAAGATGAAAAGTCAACTTTTCTCGATCCCTCGAGATCGGTAGACTCGGCAGAAACTGGATGGTGGCGAGAACAGTCAAAATGTGACTGCACATAATGTGTGGAGACTTGACTACCTTCTTGCGGACACTTAGGGTTAGAGTCCTTTTGAATTCTAGAGTTCATAGTTGACCTGGCTGCTTGAGGGGATAGAGCATAGTGCGCGGAAGTACGCACCACCTCTCTGTTATTCTGAAGACGCTTGTAACAGTCCTTGACAAGATGCCCAGACCTTTTGCAGAACTGGCATACTGCTCGACGATTGAGAGTTGATCTTGGTTTCTCTCTGGACTGTGATGCCTTCAAATGTTGGCCAACAGAATGATTGCTGCCAAAAAGGGGAAGCACGGGGTTGAGGCGGTTTCCTGACACTGGTGGTTTCTTATGCACCAACATATATGTGTCAGCCGACTCAGCAGCCTTCTGGATGTCAGTTATCTTGTTATCCAGAATGTGTAGTCGTATCTCTTCAGGCAGGGACGATAGGAATTCTTCCCTTAGGATAAGTGACCTGAGTTTCTCAAACTCAGAAACTTCCTCAGAGTGTAGCCACCTTGAGAATATTTTCTCCTTTTCAAAGAGAAATTCCACATATGATTGTGTGGGTAACTTGCGGAGTGTTCGGAATTTTGTCCGATAGGCCTCGGGCGTCAGTGCGTAGGCCTTTAAAATGGCAGTCTTGACCAAACTATAGTTATTTTGAACGTCGTGAGAGAGTGCCTGGTATGTTTTTGCAGCTTTCCCAGTAAGGACAGAGCTCAATAAAGCAGTAATGGAAGTTTCGGGCCATTCACATGTCTTCGCTAAACTCTCAAACGAGTTAAAGAAAACGACCAAATCTGTTTCATCAAATTTAGGCACTAATTTCCCAAATTTGGCAATCACTTGCCCTACCGACAACTTTTTTGGATCTACCAGAGAAGTAACATCACTAACTTGACCAAATTCTGATTCCAACCTCCTCCTATCTAAAGCAATTTTAACCTCTAACTCCTGTTCTTTTAATGCCTTCTCTAAAGCAACTTTCTCCTCGCGGAGTAATACACCAGCCAACAAACTTTCATCAAATACCCCTTCATTAATAAAATGAACAACAACTTTATCTCTCAACACCTCTGACTTCTGCGTAACAGAATAATCCAATTTCAATTCCTTAACAAGACTAATCAAAACTTTTCTACTCAACTTTTCTACATCTTCAAAAGTAGGATTAGCCAAAAAAGACTCCATAACACTAACTTGAAAATCACAACAAGCCTAGATTCTTTAAATTAATACACAGCGTTGGGCCGTGTACTTGACCTCTTCAATCTAGGACAACACGTCTGGCTATTTGACCTAGATACTCTAGCCTGAGCGCGCGTTGTAAGAACACTGCGCTACTGGATATAAAAACAACTAAATCCAACTAACCTTAGTATTCAACTGATATAACCAACAACTGGAACGACAGATTAAATCCCGGACGAGCCCCCACTTTGTAACGTTAACCTATCTATCAGCCAAATAGAAGGAGAACGTCCCCGGATTCTTTTTTCGGGGTCATATGCAAATGCCTTACGGCCTAAGTGGATGAACACTTAACACAACGACCACTAGGGCTCGAAATTTAATGTCTAGGGAAGCTAGTGATACTATTGTAATTAACACTCATCCAATCTACATACGACCTTTTAATCAGCGAACTCAGAAGTGGCAGAACACAAGGTTGAACTAAATAAAATATTTAATGTATAAAATATCAAAACCCAACTTACACAATGTAGGAAAAAACACTATCACAGATTTCTACACTGTCAAAAAAACAGCTACAGGCCACACAACACTGCTGTAGTTTCTAGAATTACTTAGCGACAAGTAATATTAAACTAGAAGACTAAATCAACTGAAGAAAGCAAGGCACACACAGGTCTTAAGTATTCTCACGTTCAAATGGTCAGAGTCTATAGCCGGACAATGTGGACGGCTGCCTGACCAAGGTAAAACTGCCTCGTAGACTGCCAGGTCAAGATAAAACTGCCACGTGTTGCGAGTGTGCAGTGCAATTAAAGACTTCTGTGACAGGGGAGGTTATCCTCAACTCATGTCGCCATTGGTTGGGATAATCATCTGATCAGAATCATTCAATCAGATTTTAATGGAAAATTTCTATGTCTCAAACACCTTAATAAGTCAGTGGAAAAACCCCAGGTGTTACACCATCATTCCATATAAGGAATTATACAATGTCAAAATAAAAATGACTCGACCTAAGTAGGTCACATAGACAACTCACACAATTTATCACAAACCTAGGCAACTCACACAATTTCTCACACACATAGACAACTCACACAATTTCTCACACACATAGACAACTCACACAATTTATCACAAACCTAGGCAACTCACACAATTTCTCACACACATAGACAACTCACACAATTTCTCACACACATAGACAACTCACACAATTTCTCACACACATAGACAACCCACACAATTTATCACAAACCTAGGCAACTCACACAATTTCTCACACACATAGACAACTCACACAATTTCTCACACACATAGACAACTCACACAATTTCTCACACACATAGACAACTCACACAATTTCTCACACACATAGACAACTCACACAATTTCTCACACACATAGACAACTCACACAATTTCTCACACACATAGACAACCCACACAATTTATCACAAACCTAGGCAACTCACACAATTTCTCACACACATAGACAACTCACACAATTTATCACACACATAGACAACCCACACAATTCATCACACACATAGGCAACCCACACAATTTCTCACACACATAGACAACCCACACAATTTCTCACACACATAGACAACCCACACAATTTCTCACACACATAGGCAACCCACACAATTTCTCACACACATAGACAACCCACACAATTTCTCACACACATAGACAACCCACACAATTTCTCACACACATAGGCAACCCACACAATTTCTCACACACATAGACAACCCACACAATTTCTCACACACATAGACAACCCACACAATTTCTCACACACATAGGCAACCCACACAATTTCTCACACACATAGACAACTCACACAATTTCTCACACACATAGGCAACTCACACAATTTCTCACACACATAGGCAACTCACATATTTTTTCACTATACTCTCTTCCTTATCTGTGCCATTTCTCCTTTCTCTCCAAAGGTCTCTTGCCTAATTCTCTCTCTCGCCTCACACTATCTGTCTCTCTCCATCACACTATGTGTATCTCTCTCCCACTATCTCTCTCTCCCTCCTAACATCTCTCTCCCTCTTTCTCTCAATCTCTATATGCGTGTGTATTTCTAATCTGTTGAGGAGCAGTCCAACAATACATTGTGTGTGGGGGGAGTCATCTTCTACAGTGTGTGTGTGGGGGGTAGTCCTATTCTACAGGGTGTGTGTGTGGGAGGGGGGGGGAGTCCTGTACTACAGTGTGTGGACAATTAGTCCTATTCTACAGTGTGGGGTAGGTCCTGCACTACAGTGTGGGGGGTATTAATGTTATTCAGTGTGGGATTAATCATGTTCTATAGTGTGGGGGTAGTCCTGTTATTTAGTGTGGGGGTGGTGATCATCTACAGTGTGGGGGTAGTCCTGTTAGTGTGGGAGTGGTGATCATCTACAGTGTGGTGGAAGTCATGTTCTACAGTGCGAGAGGCAGTCCTGTATTCCAGTAGGGGGGGGGTGGCGGGGGGTCAGCGCTATATTACGGTGGGGAAGGCAGTCCTGTATTACGGTGGGGGAGGCAGTCCTGTATTACGGTGGGGGGGGGGGGGTGGCGGGGGGTCAGCGCTATATTACGGTGGGGAAGGCAGTCCTGTATTCCAGTAGGGGGGTGGGGGGGTCAGCGCTATATTACGGTGGGGGAGGCAGTCCTGTATTCCAGTAGGGGGGTGGGGGGGTCAGCGCTATATTACAGTGGGGGAGGCAGTCCTGTATTACGGTGAGGGAGGCAGTCCTGTATTACAGTAGGGGGGGGGGGGTCAGCGCTATATTACAGTGGGGGAGGCAGTCCTGTATTACAGTGGGGGAGCCAGTCCTGTATTACGGTGGGGGAGGGAGTCCTGTATTACAGTGGGGGAGCCAGTCCTGTATTAAAGTGTGGGGGAGCCAGTCCTGTATTAAAGTGGGGGGTCAGTCCTGTATTCGTGTGTGGGTGGAATGCGAGGCCCCCATCAAGTATTTACACAGCAGATTTGCACGTCAGATCTCGAGGATCGAGAAGAGAAATCTGTGCGAGACGTCCCGAGTATTGATTGCTCCAACCCCCACGTCTTTCATACTGCAGTCTTCAATCTTACATTATCCGGGAATTGCCGAGACTTGAAAAGAATTTGTTAACTACGTCCTGACGTCTATATGACGTAGATTATGACGTCCACAATGTAGTGAATTAATATTTTAGTCTTTATTACTTCTTGCAAATATAATGAGTCAACTCAGATCTATTAGGTACCTAACCCACGTTATGAAATTAAGAATAGTGGGCATAGTGATGATCACACTATCTCTTTACATGACACGGTCACAGAAACAGATGAACTCTACTTCACTTGCCCTGTGGACCGTAAGGTTCGAAAGAGAATTTAGCTTGGTAACCGTCGAGTTTAACGATTAAAGGCGTTGCACAATATGTTTAAAATGAAAGCCCGTTTATAGAAAGTATTAAATCAATTAGCCCACTAGATAAAAAATTGTAATTCACCATCTATCTAAATTCTACTAAAACGTGACGTCATTTATGGATTACTCCCGAAACCCACGGTTATTCAAGGATAACGGGTACTCTAGTATAACATTAATTTCAGCATAAAAACTAAGCAATGTGTAGTAATTATTCAGGCAAACGAAATTAACACAAATTACAAAGCCAATTTTGACAGGATTAAAAATTTTACTCATTTATAACCTGAACTTTTCATAACGACCTAAAATTACGGTCTTCGCAATTGAAATAAAAATTATAATAAATACATGGACACATACTACCTGCGCAGTGGCGTAGGCAGGGGAGGGGGGTTAGGGGGTCATAATCCCCCCCATAGACCCCTCAGTATATATATATAAAGTATGAGGGGGGGGGGGGTGCAAATCGAAAGTTTGATGGGGGTTGCAAATCAAAAGTTTGAGGGGGGGGGGGGGGGGTGGAAATAGAAAGTTTGAAGGGGGGTGCAAATCAAAAGTCTGATGGGGGTGCAAATCGAAAGTTTGTCCCCGGGTAAAAATTGGACCCCCCCCCCCCCCTTGAGACGATCCTAGCTACGCCACTGTACCTGCGTGGAATCTGATGAAATAAATTTATGTGTGAACAAACTTTGAACAAAGCCACGAATAACGTTGGAGGTAGTTTTGTTTAATGTTTTTTCGTACTTTAATTAAAATCACCAGTGTATTTTTAACTACCTGGAACTTTTTAAAATTTCTAAATTGGGAACTCTTCAATTTGCAGTGATAGCTGCATAATTAAAGGGTCATTATTTAATAGAAGAGAACAGTTCAAGCCCCACCCCTACCCCCACATACACAAGTGCGTGAAGGATCATCTATGATCATACAATATACAGCATGTAATCTGTAATCTTTGAATTAATAAATATAAGCCGCTCATTTTATTTCATTTCTAATTAACTTACAATATTATTTCACAACATAAATTAATTTTTTTTTTAAATCCAATCATCACAACCAAAAATTCTTAACAAAAACATCGCGCCCTTATGTTTTTGTAGGATATATAACCTTGTAGATGGAAAACTAATTTAAAAAGACAATATTTTTTAAAATTATTATTGTAGGCTCATTTGCTAATAAAGGTCAATTTAAATCAGAACAATGTTCTTCAACGTTCTTTTAGAGTTTGAACACAGCATGAAATAAATACGAAGAAATCAAAACAACAGACTATTATTTCATAACGTATCGCAGACGGCAGTAAAAACCAGCCAACACAAAAACCTACAACTCCTTCACGTGCATGCATGTTTATCAAACTACCACTCAACCTTCGACCGCAAACAAGCACATAAAACACCACCATCCCACACACACACCAGTGTGGACCCACACAGCGAGATCAAGCCCCAGGTGTGCTAATCCAACTTGAGAGGCCATTGATCTTACCCCTTCTCCAATCTCTCCCTTCCCCCCCCCCCCAAACCAGGAAGATACGTCTGATACTCAACACGACATCAAGAGCGTCTCAGCCACTATTTTATCTCTCTTAAGATCTATCAAGACATTTTTTTTTACTACAGCATTGAAAAAACATCTTTTATGTGACCTTTTGAAGTTATATCAACACAAAACAAGGCAGCCTTTTCATATTTAACATCCTCTTCGTTGTATATATACGGGTATCACGTGGGGTATTTGGACAAGGGTATTTTCTATGACAGGAAGATAGACTCAATGGTAACCAATACTAAGCTACGAGACAAAAGCTATTTTAATGGGAATTCCCGATGTTATTTATTTTGGTAAAATAAAAATAATAAAAACAAGAGTGTAATCGTTCTGGACATAACAGTTAATACGAAAATACACCAGGAACATTCGGAGTAAGCAAGTAGGGTTAAAAAACTACATTAGCCCATACACACAAACACATACAAACACACACTATTTTATATATAGATCATAAAGTTTGAGTTTGAATCTGGTTTCAAGTCCGTAGAACGTCCTCGAGTCGACCCAGCTCTTATGGAGACCTAACTAAAGATATGGAAAGTAAAGGCGGCTGGGCATAGTGCTGACCACACTATCCCTTCATATGCCGAGGTCTCTGAAACAGATGAACTCTACTTCATCTGTCCGATTTATCTTGGGCACGAACAGGAAAAGATGATACTCGAATATTCTTATATAAAATAACAGGGGATGGGAACTCGGGCTATAGACATGATTTTTAATCCATTTTAAATACTTAAAGTTTTAAAAATAGAATAAAATCTCGTAGACAAATTAATTGCACACCAAGTGAACGCCAAATAAAAAAGCGCATAATAGTGCGCAATATTATTAGTACTTTTAAAATTTACATTAGTTTTTTGAGAAATCGGAAGTAGCGTAAATTACTACTTCCAGTCAACGGAAATTACTCACAATTTAACAGAAGGTAGAGAATTAGATCTTTTACTTACAGGTGAAATTTCATTTATCTATCTGAAATAGAACTCAAGTTATAGGCTTTTGAAAAATTCAAAGTAGGAAAAGTACCACTTCCAGTTATCGGAAATCGCTCAAAAGTTGATACGGATCTACGATTTTGATAAAATACTTATATTTGAAATTTCATCAACCTAGCTGTAACGGTACTCAAGTTATCGTGTTTACACACGGACAGACAGACAGACAGACACACAGACAGACACACAGACATACGGACAAGATTGCAAAAGTATGTTTTTCCGTAGCAGTGAGGTGTAAAACGTCGAGATTTGTAAAAATCTCGATTTTTTTTTTTTTGCACGATTACAAGACTTTCTCTATACTTTGTATATACGAGAAAGTAAAAATGTGTACAAATATATAATATATATATATATATATATATATATATATATATATATATATATATATATATATATATATATATATTATATATATATATATATATATATATATATATATATATATATATATATATATATATATATTTATTTATATATATATATATATATATAATCATCACTCCTTTGTGGCCCCTGGGGAGCAAAGGGCTGCAACCACACATCTCCAGCGGACTCGGTTTTGGGCTGCTCCTCTAATCTGTGCCCATGAGAGCCCAGCTGTTATATATATATATATATATATATATATATATATATATATATATATATATATATATATATATATATATATATATATATATATATATATATATATATATATATATATATATGACAGCTAACTTGAACGAATAACTTGTATAGATAACCTGGACGGATAAAAATAGACAGCTAACAAACAAAAACATAGTGTTGTCATGTAACGTAACAGATCATGTAAACATAATATAGCGAGGACAGGTAAGGGGAACAGGTAGCACAGGTAAGATTAACAGGTAAGACTCTCTCCGTGGTCAGTCATCACTGACAAGCTACAACTACCCCACTGTATCTCACACCCTGACAACCTAATACCTCTCTCATCACGGCCCAACACAAAAACTCCTCGCTAACTGAACGTTTATACGCATCACGTGTCTGAAATGGGTCTGTTGCTAACTAGATAAACGATCGAAAAAGGGATTGGATTTACTGTTAATTACTCGACGAAAAGGGGGTTAACTTAGCACTTAACTCATCGACCCCGGTACAAAACTTTAAAGTTACGCAATTACCCGACCCCCAGCGCTGTTCAATTTTTACCGTCGAGTTTTATTTTCTTGAGGTTGATTGTAATTAAAACGGATGTGTAGAAATGTTTTAATTATGGCAGGGGAAACAACTGGTAGGAAAGCGAGTACTCGGCCTTTGTACAAACTATTGGGTAGGTTTCGGGGAGAATTTGTTTTGGTTGCTTACCCTTGGTTTAGACGATATCCAAGAATATACTAGTACACAAGTTATGATACTGTGAAACAGCATTTGTTTTGGTTATTTACTTTAAAACAAGTTGTTTTTCCTCAACATCTGGTACAATTTTCTTTTAATGTGAAATCTTCTTCTTCGCTCTTTAATCTATGTTGTAAGGGATTTCTTTCAACACAATTAATCATTCCGTGTCAACTTGTTATATGCCATATAGACCGTTGACTCCGATTTCAGTCTGCTTTTCTTTCTGGATTTGCTTCCATAGCTTTGTCTAACCAAGAACAAACTACAAGGCAGCAGTTGTTTGATTTTGGAGGTTTTTTTTTCCTAAATGGTTGCTGTCCCCAAATATCGGGCCTCATCTGCATTAGGGTTCGAACTCGGGACTATTCGATTTAGCAGCCGTATGCTTTACCGATCCGACCAAATCCCCTGTGGAAAGTTTTCATACAGTTGGTGTTATATTTTATAACATATATCTAAAACCTCTTTTTGCAGATAATGCAATTGTGATGCGGACATTTATTTTGACATAGTCAGCAATTTTCTTCTACGTTATGTGTACGCTATCAGTATTTTGATAGTTTAATACTCTACAGACAATTCTTTTTATTAAAATCAGCAAACATTCGTTTTCACTCCTTTGGGAAAACGTAGTCGTTATTTTCTGAAATTTCAAAAAATTTCACATTCACAATTATCTTAAAGACAAAAATATCAACATAAAATTGGTATCTATAAATAAACAGCACACGTTTTATTATTATTTATTTATTTATTCACAGCGAGCATTGATTTTTTTTCCAATGCTTAGACCCCCTGGCTATCACCATCCACTAAATATTCCACTCCATCCACTCCAGCAGTGGATAAATTTAGACTTGCCTACAAACCCAGTTCCCGCGCTAAGAGTGGCTCAAGAAAGAAACGGTTTCAAGTCTGGTTTTCCCTTCAATGAATCTCTTCTAATCCGGTTTCAGCTAAGAAACAACACGCTCTTACATCCAGTAATTAGCAGTTTAAAATTATACTTAAAACTAAGCCATGATTATCCTTCCCTGTCGTATTTCGTGGGTTTTTTTTCCGAAGTTTTTTTTTTTTCCCGAAGTTTTTTTTTTTTTTTTTTTTTTTTTTTGCTATTGATCTATAATCACCTGTATAGCCCATAATCGGATGACGATTGGATCATTTCGCTTTGGGAATCAACGCGCAGGGCCTGATCAGTTAGTTAAGACCAGCCAAATTTTGACCATATAACAGGACACCCCTCTCTCCACACAGACGATGGACCCAAGGGACAGGACTTAAACTATACAACTGAGCATCATCCGTGTCGCAGGAACTGGCGAAAAGGAAAACAAAGTTGAAAAACATATCGCCTAAAAGGCTCTATTCCTGTATGATTTCGGACTTTTCTTTCCTAGATGGGTTGCTGTGACATCCAAATAGTAAATAAGTAATAACATGAGCCGTGGTATCTTGTTTGGGCAAATGCTTTTGTCGCAGAGAATTATCGTTCTTGAAACATAACTTTTCACCGACATGCTTCTAAATAGTTTATACGTTATTTTTCGAGGATTGAAAGCTTTTGGCTAAATCTTTCGTGGCGCTCAATGTTCGCGTATGAATGTGTGAACTAATAATTTTAAAAACCTAACACTCGTATAATATAAATTAATTCAATTCAAAATTTAATAAAACAAACAACCCAATCGTAGTTTGTGTTTTCATATAACCGTAAACTACAGCTCCAATAAAATCCAAATTTTAAAAAAATGGAGTTTTATTTTGAATAACAAAAGCCAGTTGTTTATTTATTTGAAAATCCAGAAAAAGCGACAACTGTTGCAGTAGTAGTTGAATGCGCAGGAAATCCCCAACTATAAAATGCGGCTATTATTTTTGTTGCCTTAATTGAATTACAGTTTTGATACCTCGGGCCAACAAATCTAATTGAAATGGCAGATTTTAAAAATTCAAGCGCGATGACGTCATCGATGTTTGCTTTCAACACCTCTGATTGGGTTACCCAGTGGGCGAGGTTAGAGTTCACCTTTGCTTCCTTCAACAGCAGACGAATGGGTTAGCATTAATAAATCCTTTTATATTTTATCCGCCAATAAATGAGTTAGATCGTTGAAAAATAAAACTACTGGAAAATACAAAATGACTAAGATCTGTCCTGGGTAAATCTTTGTTATTGTTTTTTACTTTCTCGTATATACGAAGTATAGAGAAAGTCTTGTAATGGTGCAAAAAAATCGAGATTTTTATAAATCTCGACGTTTTACATCTCACTGATACAGAAAAACATAATTTTGCAATCTTGTCCGTATGTCTGTGTGTCTGTCTGTGTGTCTGTCTGTCTGTGTGTAAACACGATAACTTGAGTACCGTTACAGCTAGGTTGATGAAATTTCATATATAAGTATTTTATCAAAATCGTATATCCTGATCAACTTTTGAGCGATTTCCGATAACCGGAAGGGGTACTTTTTCTACTTTGAATTTTTCATAAGCCTATAACTTGAGTACTATTTCAGATAGATAAATGAAATTTCACTTGTAAATAAACCGGTAGTGATCTCCCCTAAACTTTCTCGAATATTCTTATATAAAACAACAGGGAATGGTAACTGGGGATATAGTTATGATTTTTAATCCATTTTAAATACTTAAACTTTTAAAAATAGAATAGAATCTCATAAAAAAAACATTGCGCACCAAGCAAACGCAGAATAAAAACGCGTATAATAGTGCGCAATATTATTAGTACTTTAAAAATTTACATTAGTTTTTTGAGAAATCGGAAGTAGCGTAAATTACTACTTCCAGTCAACGGAAATTACTCAAAATTTAACAGAAGGTAGAGAATTAGATCTTTTACTTACATGTGAAATTTCATTTATCTATCTGAAATAGTACTCAAGTTATAGGCTTTTGAAAAATTCAAAGTAAGAAAAGTACCATTTCCGGTTATCGGAAATCGCTCAAAAGTTGATACGGATCTACGATTTTGATAAAATACTTATATATGAAATTTCATCAACATAGCTGTAACGGTACTCAAGTTATCGTGTTTACACACGGACAGACACACACACGGACAGACACACACACACACAGACATACGGACAAGATTGCAAAATTATGTTTTTCCGTATCAGTGAGGTGTAAAACGTCGAGATTTGTAAAAATCTCGATTTTTTTTTTTGCACGATTACAATACTTTCTCTATACTACGTATATACGAGAAAGTAAAAAAGATCTAATTCTCTACCTTCTGTCAAATTTTGAGTAATTTCCGTTGACCGGAAGTATTGATTTCGCTATTTCCGATTTCTCAAAAAACGCATGTAAATTTATAAAGTACTAATAATATTGCGCACTATTGTGCACCTTTTGTTTTGCCGTTCGCTTGGTGCGCAATTCTTTTTTCTATGAGATTCTATTCTATTTTTAAAAGTTTAACTAATTAAAAATCATGTCTATATTCCAAGTTATATAAGAATATTCGAGAAAGTTTAGGGGAGATCACTCCCGGTTTATTTTAGTTCGTAATCAATGGGTTGATTAAATTGAAATATAGGGTTAAGCAAGATTCTGACAAAAAATGCGAATACAAATTAGAATTATTTTTAATTGAAATACGAAATACAGCCTATCTTTGGAACGATAATCTGGTATTTTTTATTTCTGTCACACTTGTTCTGTTTGTTCAATCTAAGCTAGATCTAACATTAAAAATTCATTTACCGTATGTGTTTATAATGCAATTGTTCTTGCTCATTTAAAATGGACAAGCAACAAATGGCCTCGTTTTGGTTTTATCGAAGCCTCTAACTGGTTCGGTTCCTGATCTTGGCATTGAACAAGCTTTGAAAGGCGACAAACATATAGTGCTGAGTGTTATTCGAACTCTCGTCCTTCCATTAATATCTTTATTGCATGTTTTGAAAAATATATAATTCATGACAAGTATCCTATATTTGTATTGAGACGTCAATAGACGAGAAAAAGCAAAAAAAAAAAAATTATCACCGAAAAAAAGCACATAAACATTACGTTTTAAAACTGAAAATGGATGACTTCAAAAAGCAAAGAATTTTTTTTTATACGCAGATAACTTAAGTAGTCCTCATATTTCCAAGACTATGCCCGTGAACGATGACGCAGACGTGCTACCTGCTCATCGACTTACCTACAAACCAGACGTCAAAATTCGCAGGAAATTTTTCCCATACTAAG